>NC_062196.1:4934256-5059256 GCF_912470025.1 Vespa velutina
AACACCTCTATTCCGAGAATTTAAAATCTTATTAGTATCTACTATCGACATTATATTAGTAAACTATCGGCATACTTTAATCGCGATAACGATTATTGATATATTTACTATATTAAACCAGCTTGGAAAATTTATTTTTCAATGTGAAATATATATATACATATATATATATATATATATATATATATATATATATATATATAACACATTCATACGTACTCTATCAAAATATATTGGTATTGTAATATATAATAGGATTAAGGAAATGAAAGGATATAATATGGTATTAACAAGAGAAGGGTTTAATTAAATGTGGCGTGTAAAAATTCTTTGACAAAAGATGAAATTTCATAGAAATACGTTGCTTTATTGAAACACTTACATCCTCGATTCTCGTCGTTCCGTTTTAACCGCGATAATATTACTTTTTTCCTTTCTTTTTCTTTTATCCTTTTTTTTTTTTCATCTTTTTTTCTAATTCCTTTTTTTCTCTCGTTTCTTTTTTTCTTTTCTTTTCTTTTTCTTTCTCCTCTCCACCCCTCTTTCTTTCTTTCGTCCTTTCTTTTTTTCTTTTTCTCACTTTCGCCGTTATTTATCAATGACACTTTTATATCGCACGTTGTCGGACTAACGACAGTTCGAAGATTGCGTGACGTACGGGTGAATTCGCCGTATGTGTGAAAACGGTAATGCCAATACTGGTGGATGTACTTAAAAGAAATGAAAAGGAAGGAGATAAAAACTAACAAAAAAAAAAAAAAAAAAAAAAAAGAAAAGAAAAAGGAAAAAAAGAAAAAGAAAAAAGAAACGACGACGAAAGAGACGAGAGGAAACGACAAAAGGAGAAAAAAGAAAAAAAAAAAGAAGGGAGAAAAAGAAAGGGATGAAAAAAAAGATGAAAGAATCTATCGAGTAGCACGAATTACGGCCGATGGAAGAAACGTCGTTTAAAAGCGATGATAAGAAGGCGGAGGCAAGCAAGAATGAAAAAGCATAGTAGTAGAGTGTATGAGATTTCATCGTTCTTTCGAGATTTTCAATTTCGTATGCCTCCACTCGAGATCTGTCGACAAGATTCGTCCTTGATTCTTCCGTCGGCCGAATTCTCTCGGATTTAATAACGACGACACATGATGATAATGACGATGATGATGATGATGATGATGATGATGATGATAATGATGACGATGATGATGATAATAATAATGATGATAATGATTATGATTATGATAATGATAATTATGCGAAACATTAGGACGCGAAATTATATCAAACGAAAAGAATCAAATTATATAATTGCAATGATACTTATAATAATACTAATAGTAGTAATTATTGTGGCAATCATAAGAATAAGAATAATAATAATAATAATAATAATAATGATAATAATAATAATAATAATAATTACAATAATAATAGTAATGATAATAGTAATAATAATAATAATAATAATAATAATAATAATAGTAATAATAAGGATGTATGTGATCTCTTGCGATGCGCCAGTCATTATTATGTACAGATTTTTATATGTGCCAAGCGCGTATTTCAAAAGTGTCCTTTCATTATTTCCGACGATCGAAAAGAAGGATCGTTACGAATTTTCTTTAAACAGATCTGTGCGAATGTAAGCAAAGATAAGAAAGAAAACATCGCGAGCGCAGTGAATGAAATTCAGTATGTATCTACTTTTGAAATACGCGATTACAGTGCATTGCAAACACCGTTCTCTTTCTCACTCTTTCATTCGTTCTTTCACTCTCTCACTCTCTCATTCTCTTTCTCTCTCTCTCTCTCATTCTTTCTCTCTCTCTCTCATTTTTATATATAATATGTATACACCTAACATAATGTGTATCATTAAAGATTCCATTTATTTTTTTTATATCTATATATATATATATATATATATATTTATATATTTATTCATTTAATTATATATACCTCTCTGTAACATATAATATTGTACATTATACGCGTTACACGTTGTCGGCTATCTACATGTATCATACAAAAAAACACTGAACGTATCCTGCGCGACGCTTTCACAAGAGAATTCTTGAAACGTTCAAGGGCGAAAACATTGTCATTTTCATCGTCCGTCACATTCGAAGAACGTTTTATATTATCATTATATATTTTCTTGGTTAACATTTTCTTTTCGTTTTATTTTTATTTTTATTTTCACTTTACTTTTTTTTTTTTTTTCTTTATTCATTCGTTTATTCATTATTCCCTTTTCTTTCTTTTTTTTTTTTTTTTTTTCTCAAAATTTTTGGGACACGTGCGCTAGAGTGATGACGCACGCACAAGCGGACGCACTTACATACATACGTCCATCGCGAGTATACGTTCGCTAATTTATATTTATTTTCGCGGATTATCACATTTTTGTCGCTCTCTGTGCCGGCATCACCGCCAACCTTCACCCCCCCCACCCTTCTAACTTTTCTTCGTCATTATTTAACAGCACCGCAGCCCGAACTATTCTCACCGATCTATTCTATCATAATTATACGCTTCTCCTTTTCTTTTCTTTTCTTTTCTTTTAACTTCGTTTCGTTTCGTTTCGTTTAGTTTTTTTTTTTTTTTTCTTTATTTATTTCTATCAATTAATTTTACCGTTGCTTCGTGTCTCCGACCGATTTTGATTTATAATATATATTTGGTATGGACGATACACACCGTATATTCACGATCTCGTTGTACCAACGTGTACGTTTAATAACGTCTACCAGCACGCTTAAAAAGATAACGGCTTCTGAACGACGGCCGAACGATTATGTAATGATCGATAAACTCACCGAAATGTTATACATACATATGTAGGTGTGTTACATTGCTCGCGTTAAAATCGTCTCGCGTTCATTTTTCATTCCTTCTATTTTCTTTGAATTTCTTTTCATTTCATTTCATTTCATTTCATTTCATTTCATTTCATTTCATTTCATTACATTTCATTTCATTTCATTTCGTTTCATTCCATTTCAATTCAATTCAATTCAATTCAATTCACAATTCACAATTCAATTCATTTCGTTTCATTTCAATTCATTTTCTATTATTTTCTTTACAACGATAATGCCCCTTCGATAGATATCTACGACAGCCATTTATGTGTACGTCGACTCGTTTCGAAGATGCATCCATTCTCTCGTGCGAATGAACCCGAGCGAAACTATTCTTCTTCTTTTTCTTCTTATCGCCATTGATTTCTATTTAATGATCGCTCATAGCGATAGCAATAACCATTGATTTAACGTATACCGTACGATCATCCACGATACGTTGAAAATATTGCGGTAGTAGTAGAAATAGAAATAGAAGTAGTAGAAGAAGTAGTAGTAGTAGTAGTAGTAGTAGTAATAGTAGTAATAGTAATAGTAGTAGTAGTAGTAGTAGCAATGTAGTAGCAATAGTAGTAGAGACCGATGGCGATAAGTATGACGCGCGCGAAATCGAGATCAACGACCGAAAACAAGCGAGAGTGTTTTTCTACACAACAAATGATAATAACATATGTATGTATCTACGTACGTACATACGTATGTATGTATGTATTTATTGTATATACACACATGCATGCGTATATAAAATGACTAATTCCAAAATAATTTCGAAAGACCTGCTGCTGTCGCTTGATAATAAAATAGCAATCGTAAATCGATACTCTCGAACATCGCATCTCGTTCGAATGTTACATCAACGAAAAGATTTGTTACTAACAATAAATTGTTTAAGTGTCGTCGTACGCTCAACCTGGCGCATCCCTACGCATTCTTGCATACATTGACAAATCGACAAATGGTGATTTGAAAATCGAGATAAACGAATTGCAAATAGAAAGATAGAAAATAAACTATGTCAATGATTTAATCCGATTTTTTTTAAAAAGGAAGCAGGAATCTAACAAATGAGTCGAAGAAGACGAATCGCGATCGATTATTAATTCGATCGTTTGTAAAGTAAAGCACACTACGATACTACGCTTCATTTTTTTTTTTTTATTTTTTTTCACTTTTCTTTTTTTTTTGTTTGTTTGTTTGTTTGTTTGTTTTTTTTTTTGTCTTTTTTAGTTTTTCTATTTAATTCTAGCGCCTATCAGAGAATCGTTGTATACCACTCCATGCTACGTAAGTAAGTACAGGATCGTGGACGGAGGCTCGAGGAACGATTGTGCGCGAAATAAAACTATCGCAAAAACTATAAAGCATCGTCTGCATATCGGTTAAATGTAATCGCAGTGGCAACAACGTTTTCCTCCTTTTACTTTTCCTTTATCTTCTTTTTCGTCTTCGTCTTCGTCTTCTTTCTCATTTCTTTTTCATTTTTTTCTTTTGTTCCTTCTTCTACTTTTTTCCCCCTTTTTTTATTATTTTTTTTCTTTCATTTTGTTTTCTTTCGTTTTAAATTATCATTATTCTTCTCATCGTTCGACTAACCGCTAAAATTCATTATTAGGCTCGCGTCAAAGCATATTTCGCCGTCGTCTCGCGTGTAAATATAGAATCGAAAATATTGTCCTCGCAATAATATCCAAAGAGTGAAAACATAAATAACGTTTTCACGTTTACGCGCGGCTAATACAGAGATATATGTATAGATAATCTATCGAATATCGATGTTCGAAGCTAATCGGTCGCATATCGGAGAGACACTTTCGCATCGTTTTATTTATTTTTTATTTTTCTTTTTCGTCATTTAATTGCAATTTGCAATGTATACATTTATCGATTAGACGTACGCACCCATGTTAATTAATTATGCCTTTAAAATTCCACAAGAACAGCAGCAGCAGCAATAGCAGCAGCAGCAGCAGCAGCAGCAGCAGCAGCAGCAGCACCACTACCACTACCACTACTACCACTACCACCACCATCACCACCACTACCACCACCAACAACAAGAACAACAACAACAACAACAACCACGCACCCCACGCGTCGCGACTCGAACGAGGACGGCTTCGAGTCATCTTTCTGTTTTCGGTGAGAAAACAAGTAAAACGGGAAGGAAACTCTCGAGACAATTTCAAAGTACACGGTTTGTCCACTTTTTTTCAAGGATGAGAAAAATTATACTGAAGGAAGAAGAGGAAATAAAAGAAGTGGGTAGAGGGAAGAGACTCTACGTGATCGACGTGACACATTTCAGCGATGTGCTTTTTAAGTTCATTAACCATCGTCGAATGTGAAAAAAAAAAAAGAAAAGAAAACGAAAGACAAAAATACTCAAAAACAAAAAAAAAAAAGAACTGATTTTCGATAGAAAAGGTTTTCGAGATTATTGAATCGAGCAGAGTTCATATGTACGTCCGGGGATCTTCGTTCGTGCCAGTTGAAAAGGCGAATACCGGTTGACCGTACCTTGGATGGAATCGGAGTCTCCTTTTCACGCAATACTTTCCTCCTCGTCGTCCTCTTCGTCTTCATCGTATTCGTCGTACTCGTCGTCATCGACAACCTGCCAAGAAGAGGTTTCGTCGGAACGACGTCGACGGCGTTGCTGATGTTCTTGTTGTTGTTGATAATGTTGTTGATGTTGTTGATTATGATGATGTTGATGTTGAACGAGAGAAACCGAAGAAGAAGAGGAGGACGAAGAGGAAGACGCGGACGATTGAGGTGGTGGTGGTAGAGGCGGTGGCGGCGGCGGTGGTGGCGGTGATGATGACTGTGGTGGCGGCGGTGATGGTGGTGGTGGTTGCGGCGGCGGCGGCTGCGGTGAAGGAAGAACGTCGTCGATCGTCGTCGGAGAATGATGATTCGAATTTGCGACGGTAACACCGGCAACGGAAGCAGCGGAAGCGGCATAGACCGCAACGGCAGCGACTCAAGCCAAGGCGTAGGGGTGAGTAGCGTGATGTCACAATCCTGGAGCCGCTGTGGCGACCGACGGAGGAGGAGGCGCACTGCTGGTAGCCACGCTTGTCGCGTGATGGTACAAAGGACTCTGGTAATATTCTTGATGATGATGATTACTCATATTATGCATGGGTCCTCCAGCGGTATTCGAGCCAGCGTGCATTCCGTTATGATGATGATGACTTGGTGGGGCGGAATGTGCGTGGGGGTGATGAGGCGAGCCGAAATTCGCGTAGCTCTGATGAAGCTGTTCATACATCTTCATCTCCGGTGGCTTCGTATCTTGGGCTCCTGGCGACGTACCTGCCGTTGCGCCAGGTAATAACCTGGTAATGCTAAATGGATGACTGGCAGCCGTATAAGGTGGCTCTTGTTTTAGGCTCCCTGCCATACCGTGATGAAGAGCCGCCGGATCGGATAGCAAGTGAGGATGAAGTGTACGACTGACCATGGCAGTTAGTTCGTCATGTGCCGTACCGAGATCTGGTCCTAACAATCCACCGATATCAGTGGTGTCACTTTTAAGAGCAGCATGATGCTGATGAAGCCCAGCCGAGTGATGATGATGATGAGTCGAGACCAAAGAGTGAAGGTCTTTGTCGTCTTGTTGCTGAGGAGCATGATGAAGGGACGAAGGTGTCTTCTTACCGCCATGACCGAGATCATGAGAATTCGGACTATTATGACCAGCGGCGGCGGCTGCTGCAGCAGCAGCGGCGGCAGCAGCCGCGGCCGCAGCACCCGAATGATGCTGTTGGTGCTGTTGATGTTTGTTATTCTGCCTCGTCAATTCTTTCTTTTCGTCTTTGAACCTCTTTTGACGACGCAAATAACAACCATTTTCGAACATATTACCGCTCTCCGGGTGCAGTGTCCAAAAGGAACCTTTACCCGGCTTATCAGGTGTTCGCGGTACTTTAACGAAGCAATCATTGAAACTAAGAGAATGTCTTATCGAATTTTGCCATCGTTGCTGATTCTGCCGATAAAATGGGAATAGATCCATAATGAATTGATAAATCTCCGAAAGTGTGAGCATTTTGGTTGGCGCGTTTTGTATCGCCATCGTAATCAAACTAATATAGGAGTAAGGCGGTTTTGCGTGCGTGTAACTTCGCCGATAAGATTTGTCGGTACGTGCACGTTGAAGGGCAGAATTCGGAGAGTCTGGTTCGGTTAATGACAAAGGATCTCTGGTTACAGCGGTACCACCGCCTGGCGTTAACGGACCATAACCCACGGCGCTCATGCAAGCGCCACCACCGCCCATCGATGTACCTCCATAACCACCCATGCCACCACCACCCATCGAAGCCATCCCCATTGCCGAGCTCATCGTGCTCATATTGAATCCACCGGCTCCCTGAGGACTGCAACTCGGGCCGACTCCAACGCCCATCGACATCCCCATAGACACGCAACCCATCGAATTTATCGAGCTGTACGTGGGTGCCATGCTGCCCATACTGGACATCGCGGCGCTGGTCATGGCACCACCGAGACTACCAGCCTCGCTGTACAGCTTTTGCGACTGGAGCATGGTCATAGAGCTCACCGGTGCCGGGGTGGGCTGCTGTCGAGACGTCAAGCGGGAATCATGAAAGCCACGGTACCACGACTGCTGATAATCCGGTGACCCCTTAATCTTATATCCGCCCGTACTTCCTTCACTTTAATCCTCACGTCTCACTGAATCACGGTAACGATAAGGGTTCTTCCTTGAAGTATCTCGATCACGCGACACCTTCACTCTGTTCTTTTCGATTGAATCTCTTTCTATATCTCTATCTCCGTCGTTATCCCTATCTTTTTCTCTTTGTCCTTATTCCTTAATATTACACTCAACAATTCACAAAATTTGCTTATCAACACTAGGATCCTATCCTCGTGTCCTCACACGCCTCCTATTATACAGTTCACCGTAGTATCAGTGAGAAATTCCAAAAACTAATGACAGATCTTCACGACCAATATTTATTCCCTATACGTGCACTGTGTTCTCCTTAAGCGAAACAATGCATGCACGACGTCCGTCGGGCCGGCACGAAGGACGACACTCGATGACACGTAAGTTGTGTTCACGCGCGCACGCTGCCCTGTCCTCCTCGGTGATATGTTGGGGTAGTATAATTGTTGTTCCAACAAATGACACGATGATCGTAGTTAGAGAAGAGGCCACGGCACTTTCGCGAATGTCGCCGACAACGACGATGACGACGACGACGACGACAACAACAACAACAACAACAACAACGACACGACGGCGACGACGTCGACGACGTCGACGATGACAACGATGGTGGCGGCGACACCAGCACCGTTTGTCGCGTAGAAGCGCGCTCGGTTGTTTGAACGGGGCCTGTTTGAAGCCACCTCACCTCTACACTATTCTACCTCTGTGTGCCGTGTGGATGGAGGCCGGTTAGCGAGTGTTCTCCGCTACTCTTGAGTCGCCGAGTCTTGTTCAAATACACCCCACTCTATGCAACATGGCGCCGCGCCCGAACATTCTATTCGAACCAATGGGTACCTTCCTGATCCCACCGTTGGTATTAACCAACCAATCGGACTCTCTCGACTCTTCTACCGGTGGCGTGGCCGTATCACGGAGTTTCGAGATGCGATGAATCGTGGCCGCGACGGACTTCTCTCTCTCTCTCTCTTTCTCTCTCTCTCTCTCTCTCTTTCTCTCTGTTTCTCTCTCTTTCTCTCTCTTTATCTTCTCCTTTCTCTTTCTCTTTCCAGCGCAAGCGCCGTATCTTCGAACTTCTTCGAAGTCGCACGAAGGCCGCTTGCGCAATCTCTCTCCTCTCTCTTGGCCGATAAGCGCCGCCGTCGACGGGTCCGGCGTCGGGTCGAGCGTCGGGACGGCCGCGGCCACGACGCCGGCCACGTTCTCGCGTTCGTTTCTGCTCTCATCTCTCTCTTCCTCTTTCTTTCTTTCTCTCTCTCTCTCTCTCTCTCTTCTCTCTCTCTCTCTTTCTCTCTCTCTCTCTCTCTCTCTCTCTTTCTCTCTCTCTCACACACACACACACACATACATATACACATACACGTTCTTTCTTTCGTTCTTTCTTTCTCTTTCTCTTTCTCCCTTCCTCATCCCTCTTTCCTCTCTTCTTCTTCTCTTTTCTCTCTTTCTTATCGTCCTCGCGTCGACCGATCCGCCACGCGTTTTTACACCTATCGCTCGTCCCCGACCTTTCTTTCTAATCGTCGCTTCCTTTTTCTTTCCTTTTCAGCAACAATTTTTTTAACTCCCCTTATTCGTCAACTTTTTAGCACGAACACACGATGTTCAACTTCTTCTTCTTCTTCTTCTTCTTCTTCTTCTTCTTCTTCTTCTAGTTCTTCTTCATCATCCTCTTTCACCCCTCATCGTAATTTTGTTCTCTTGTCGTTACAAATCCTTTCAATGTTTCTTTTATTTGTTTGTTCATTTGTTCGTTTGTTCGTTTGTTCGTTTGTTTGTTTGTTTGTTTGTTTTCTAATGTGTATCTTTTCCGTGCGGTGATTTTTTTCCTCATTTCCTTTTGGTGGTGCGAACAAGGACAATTTTTAATCGGTGAGAACTATTAATCTGGAAACATCTCTTCGTAACGATCTTGCATTCCTTCTTCTCCAATGGAACGAGGTAAATAATCCTAAGTATTAGATAAGTTTGCTTCTTTTCTTTGTTAGTTTTTTTAATCGAACTTATCTTTCTTTCACAAATTCTTCTCGCATACTTTTTTTCAAGCTCGCTATTATTCGTACAATGACTTGATCTTGTCGTAGATCAGTTATATACATATTCGAACGCAAGATCGGTCGATAAGTTACGAAGCTTTGTTTTTGATCTTTAAAATTGTCTTTTTTTTATACGTAAATACATTCTTAATGTTTACCCACATTTATTTTCATTCAGAGATATAAAGAATTAATCGTCCAATGTAATTAGTTTTATTATTAGTCTTAAAATTATACTGATTCAAGATTAAATAATAAATTATCTAAAATCAATTATGATTAGTTTGAACATCTAAAGTAATCAAGACGAACAAAAAAAAGAAAAACATCGCAAAATTTAACTACGAGTTTGTCGAAGAAGTATACATTTATAAAACAATTTGATGATCATATATTTCTTAATTTTGAGGCTGAATAATTAATTAGAAAAAATTGATTTATTTGACATATTAGCCTGACAAAAAATACATTAACAATATGAATAAATTAATCAAACCGGTCATTGATGATCGGTGTCGATCATTTTTTGTTGTTACCTTTCTCTTTCCTATTAATCTATAATAATTATGTAAGTACATATAATATTTCTTGATACGAAGCAAATGCGTATAGTTACTTACATGTGTATTTGCTCTCTTGAGGTTATTTGATATTTAAAATGTCATAAAAACTCATAGATTATTCTATCGTAAAGATTCGTTTTGTCTATTGGCTATTGTTTTGTCTTATCTTTTTATATTTTTTTCCAATTTTTAAATTTAAAATGTCATGCACAGCTGTTCTACTTGCATTGATACCAAATCCTCGCTTTATTATTTTACACGCCATTTACATGATATTAAATATTACATAGAATCTATTTTTACATTCATTTGTAGATGTCTGCAAACTCACTTGTCATTTTCGTGCAATCTTCACAAAGATCCCATATATTATTATTATCATTATTATTGTTGTTGATGTTATTGTTGTGGTTCTTGTCCGCTTTTATAATCTCTTTATTCTTTCATTAAAGTGCATCAATAATTAGATATGTTTTTAAACTTACGTTCGTGTTATTACGAGGAAAAGAAAAATTATAATGTATTTTTAAGCTTATATATATTTTATCTACCTACCTGTCTACCTGATATTTGAGAACAAATACGATATTGTTCATTAATTAGCATAATTAAATTATTCTTACTTTAGGATATGAAAACGAGGTTGACTTTATTTCTTTGATAGTAAGGTAGGTAGAGTGTCGACATATCTAATATACTTACTTTACTTACGATATCACGCAATGACTACCGTTGAAAGAAGGAAATAGGTATCGTTTGAAAGTCGAGCGACGAATTGAAGGCACACAACTCGATGATTCGAGCGTTTAGAGTCGGCTAATACTTTACTCGAGAGATTCGTAAACACGCATAGTATAGGTATAGAAGCATTCACGAACGAGCTGCACGTTACAACGTTAGATCCAAGCACCCACCTGTACCGGGTCTTTATCGAGCCACGAATTGTTTGCGGAATGAAAATATTGTCCCTGTAAACAAGTAGCTACAATGTGCCGGGCAAAGCATTCTACGTTATAACAAATCGTACCCCTCGTGCCTCGTCCCGTCTGGATACAAGTGCGCAATCGAGATCTGTTTGTCTCGGTTAGTCTCGGTCCTTAATCTACGATTAAATAACGATTTGCTATTTGACCTAGATTACGGATATCGCGGACTCGATCGATTTGTCAAACGGCCCCTTTTAAACATGGATACGATTAAACCCCGCGACAATGTTTTGCGCGTTTGCGTTTTTCCGTTTCCTATGGGTGATCTTTCTAAACGATATATGTACGTATATAGATACCCCAATCCGATCTCATTTTCTCCATCGTCTTATACATATATCTATTGTTAATTTTAACATACTGATCACCTTAAGCAATCATTCCCAAGAATCAAGAATTTATTATAAAATTTCGATACTTTGGATTATCGAAAACCGATGAATTATTAAAAAAAAAAAAAAAAAAAAAAAAAAAAAAGAAAGAAAGAAAGAAAGAAAAAAAAAGAGAAAGAAGAAAAAGAAAAAAAAAGGAAAAAGGTTAGCTACTTCTTGATCATTGACCAATATAAAAACAAAACAAGAAGAAAGATGAATAAAAAAAAAAAAAAAAAAAAAAAAAGAAAAGAAAAGTGTTTCGTCATTTTAAAAACAAATACAAAAGAGACGACACGAGAGAGACCGGACGACGATCCGACGATCCGAAGCGACGGTAGCTCGTGAACTTTCAAAGGACTCTACCTGGTCCACGTGGGTGGTCCCATCCTTTTTCTTTGTATTATTAACACGAATGATAACCCGTCATCGCATAAGGAAACTATACCTTCTTTTGTAGGATAATTTTTTTTTCTTTTTCCCTTTTTCTTCTTCTTCTTCTTCTTTTTATTTTTATTTTTTCATCGAATATAATAGACCTATCTATATGGTTCGTTTCATTTTGATATTTTCATAGAGTGACGTGAAGAAAAATGAAAAAATTATACTAATAAAGAATATAGATACTATTTATATCTTTATGGTTAAACCTGTACCAACGTTCTCCCAATAAATAATCTTTCGAAAATATAATTTATGCCATGACACGTGATAACAACTAACCGTGAGCTCAAATTATTTTTTCGAAAATTCTCTTTTACGAAAACAAAACTGTTACGTGCTTTTCGAACGTGACCCAAAAGTGGACGCACCTGATTTTCCTTCACGTGAAACATTGACTTCTTGACGGTACCTCTTGCTTTGTTGTTCCGCAGACGTTAAAACAACAAATCCTAAAGAATCGCTAGTACCCAAAGCCCAAAGTCGAGCAAACCTTAGCGATAACACGACAGGTAGACATGTTGGACGTTTTGGTCCATTCTTTCGCGTTAAATTTCAAAGGGCTATTTTTTTAACACCAACCTGATTCAAAACGGATTTACAGCTTTTACTAAGAGTGAAAAGAACGTGCTAGAATACAAAAATAATATTTTGCGGGTAAGATAAAAAAAAAAAAAAGATAAGAAAAATCTACATACGTTTTGCAATATTATATAATTATATTTCGATTATTATTATTATTATTATTATTATTGTTATTATTATTATTATTATTATCATCATCATTATAGAATGTTTGATTTATGTCACGATATTAGATAATTTCTTTCCATTTACATTAATTACTTTTAAGTTATTATATATTTATAATTGTTAAACACGCATATATAAAAGTTAATTATTATATATAACATTTAATTATATAAATTTGTATTGAACGAGTAAATAACATGAAAATATAATTTCAACTTGATTTGTTATTTCTTGATTATATTAATGAATAGATTTTAATTTTACAAAATTTTCATACCCGTTATAATTATTTAATTGGCTAAAATAAAATATTTATTTTGATCTCTTCGAATAGAAAAATATAATCCTAGAAATTGTATAAATCCGATTTCCATGTAGAACACTTGTGTACAGTCGCAAGACAATAACTATGGCCAAGTCTAAGATCTTCCAAACCATCTGTACCAGATGGTTTCTAATTTGATCAATGGCTGTTAAACCATTGTAAAATCCATCTAAATCGCCACGTTTATCCTTGGTTTAACACCATCGAAATCATCGTCACAACACACTGCAGGAAAAAGGGAAAAAAGAGAGAATCGTGCCTAAGATGTGACATAGATGGATTCGAAAACTTGAAAAGAAAAAAAAAGACCACTGATTTTCATTATCCTATCGGACACCAAATCGGTGTCCTATCGGAAAAACCCAAAATATTTTTAAAAAAATTTTCTTATAGTACCATATAGACATTTGAGAAGATAATTGTTAAGGTACTTACATATTAATGAATAAATTTCAAAGAAAGGAGATAAAACAAAAAGAAAAAGAAAAAAAAAAGAAGAAGAAGAACAATGAGTAACAATAGTTATCTAATTGTAAACGAACTCTTGAACGTCATTATGTACTTATCTGATAAAAAGAAAAAAAGAAAAAAAAGAAAAAGATAGAGACAAAAGATAGAAGGAAGAAAAGAAAAAAAAAAAAGATACAAAAAATAAGGAGAGGATGAAAAGGAACGTGCGACGAGTCTATTATTTTTGCTTTTCTCGATCGACAGAGAGAGAGAGAAAAAGAGAGAGAGAGAGAGAGAGAGAGAGAGAGAGAAAGATAAAAGGGATGGCCTCAACGACCCTCCGACGGGCCGATAGAGCCCATCCGATGATTTGGCCCTCGCAAATCTGAGAAAAGCACAACGAAGCACGCACAGCACGTGTCTGGCTTGCGTCTGCAGTAACTCCGTCACGATAAAGCACACGCACGAAATATCTATCTTGCCTATCGTGGTCCTTCCTGTTTAATTTTTTTTTTATTTTCTTTTTTTTTTCATTTCATTTCTTTGTCTTTTTCATCTAAATTTGACTTTTTTGTTTTTTTTTTTTTTTTTTTTTTTTGTTTTTTTTTTTAAATAACTCGAAAGACGAACTGCTGGACTGCCCTTATCCGACATTTCAGTTTGTTTTCTTGACACGTCCTCACAAATTTTCTTATTATTCCCGTTCCTTTCTCATTATCTCTACGATGACAATGAATGATGATTTCGTTATGTGATTCATCATAAAACCCGAACAATATGTATTGTATGTATTTAAAACTATCTAATAACCTAATGAACTAATTTCGGTATCGCATTATATTTTCTATCATACATATCAGCAGCTATCATTAGAATGAGAACACAAGAAAAGAACATATCATTGATATGATTTCAACCTGATTAGCTCAAATAATGAAGAAACTTCGTTCTAAATGACTTTCTTTCCTCTTTGTATTTACGTATTTCACGATAAATAAATTTGAAAATAGAACTAGAAATAAATTTTTTTTTCTCTTTCTCTCTCTCTCTCTCTCTCTCTTTCTCTTCTTTTCTTTTCTCTCTCTTTCTTCGTTTTTTTTTCCTCGAACTTTGCCTTCGTAAAAGAACTTTCGAATGTTTATACGCGTTAAATCAAATAATCTTTTATTTGGCATCGAAGTATAATAGTGATTCACCGACTAAGAGGAAAAATACCATATATCTATTTCCTCTTCTCTCTCTCTCTCTCTCTCTTTTTTATTTTTTTTTTTCTTTTTTTGTACTTTTGATCTTTTTTTCCTTAATCTCCGTGCCGCAATATCGCATAGGTTAGTACGTGGATATAAGCGAAGAAAAGTGACGAACGAACGGGCGTCAGAGAGTTAGGCACGCCGTGGCGCGAACGCCAAGATACAAAATGAGAGAGCAAATGTAAAATGTCGCGAAGAGCCTCGTCGTGCTTGGAAAACGGAGAGGGGAAGTTGGAAGGGGGTGGAGTGTAAGAGAGGGAAGAGGAGACCCTCTTCTTTTTTTCTTTTCTTTTACTTTTCTTTTACTTTTCTTTTACTTTTCTCTCTCTCTCTCTCTCTCTCTCTCTCTCTCTCTCTTTCTCTCGTTTTTTTTCACCGTTCTCCGACTAGAAAGGAAGCTCTTTCAGTACATGTAAAAGCACGTACGGTCGGGGGGATCGATTGTGCAAACAAGAGCCCAGCTCCCTCTCCCTTTTCTCTTCCTCCTCCACCTCCACCTCTTTCTCCTTCCCCTCCTTTCTCCCCCTCTAACCCCCCTGCCCCTCCGCACCCCACCCCTCTTTCTATCCGCCGTTCTCTCGTTAAATTTCCGTTTCACCGTTTCCGTGTAAACGTTGTAAAAGGTAAAAGTTGTAAGCAGCCTATCTCTCGTGCCGGATAAAAAAAGAAAAAAGAAAAAGGAGAAAAAGGAGAAAAAGAAAAAAAGGTAGAAATAAAACAAGGAAAAACAGGAAGAGAAAGAGAAATGAAAAAAGAAAAGAAAGGGAGAAAGAAATGAAAGAAGAAAAAGAAGAAGAGGAAGAAGCAAAAAAAGAAAAAAAAGAGAGAGAGAGAGAGAGAAAAGAAAAAAAAATGAGAGAGAAGAAAGAAAAAAGAAAAATAAAGGAAAGATACGAAAGCATTGACTTTCGCCTCTTTCGTACCATTCCACTCTGAATTGAATTTTTCCAACGTTAAAAAGAAAAAGAAAAAAAGAAAGAAAATTCTTTTTTTTTAACAATCGAACGACCTTCGCTCGTTCCTGATCTTAATACGGATTAGTTTTGGCCAGGTTAACTTTTCTACGCGTATAGACGTACATACATACACACACGTGTGTATATATATATATATATATACACATATCCATCTATAGGTATACATCATATATATATAGGTAAAGGAAAATTCGTCAGGCTTGACGATCGATAAGGGACGTTAAAGGTAGTCCGAGGGCAGGTGGTGGATGAGTCCACGGATCAAAAGGCAGAAATTAGCGGCGATTTTTAGTCCATGCATTCTCTCCCTCTACATACGTCACCCTACGACCAAGTCAATTTTAATAATTTCAACCCTCTCTCTTTCTCTCTCTCTCTCTCTCTCTCTCTCTCTCTCTCTCTCTCTCTCTATTTCTTTCTCTCTCGAACAGTAACGTGCTCTTGCGATGACTCGTAAAGTTCACCGACGAGTTTCAATTATCCGAGAACCTGAGTTACTCCCACGAGTTAGCTTCTCCATGGGATATCGATCGTAGCATTCGTTAAATGCACATAGGAGAGAAGGTAACGTCGTGTGGGCTTGTATATAATTTTCAGTTTTTACTAATATTACAGACTACTTAATATCTAGTATTTTGGTAGTGTAAGTTATATGTAACCGAAAATGGGCGTTATTACTTGAAACATCAACAAATGTCCTCATTATTCTTCCATGTAATTATGATTCTTTTAACTGTTTCTTTTTTCTTCCTTTCTTCCTTTTTTTCTTCTTTTTTTTTTTTTTCAAGTCTTCTTCAATAGGAAAAACAAACCCTATGATATTTCTTATTACATCTTTCTGATATTTATTAAACTTTTGAGCTCTCTCTCTCTCTCTCTCTCTCTCTCTCTCTTTCTCTTTCTTTCTTTCCCTCGATATATCTCCTTTTTTTTCTTTCTCATACTAAGTGTTACCGCTATAATCGCCATAAAAATGTACAAGAGTACCTGCGCGCCAGGTATCGCAACCAATTCATTGTTCAAGATAGGAAGAACAAAGGTTCGCAGTTATAGCACGTGCAAACGAAAAACTTTACTGTCGTGAATGCCGCCACCATAAAATCATAATCGATTTATGACTGCGGCACTTTTCGCTCGAAACCTTCGAAGGTTCCTAAGAAAGGTATATACTTACCTAGATTTTTTTTTGTAGATCTATCTACAACAGATGACGATGAAAGTGAAAAAGGGACGATAAGGGACTATAATCCAAATCCATGAAAATCCTTGATTATCACTACGACGAAAGTATAATGTTTATTTATTATCATTGATCCACTCAGGATATCAAATTTAAAAATTGATCAAATTAGAAACAAAAATGTATAGGAAAGTGTTATTCTTAATTATAATTTTTTTAACCATCCTTATCTAAGATACTTTCTAATTTTAAATCAAATAATAAAGAAGATAATAAATTTGCATTAACAAGTCATTCGATTTAAGACGATGATATAAAAACAACATTTTCAATGTAATGTAACAAGTGAGAAAATTTTTCTAAGAATAAAATTTCCGATCGTTTACGTTACCTGATAAATATCTAAAAGTAGAAACACATAAAGAATCTTAGCGTTAGATAGAAAAGAACGCGTTGTGCTTTCCCTTAGCTACTTTGGATCTTGATGTCGAAATAATGTTTTCTTACTACCTTGTTATCGAGACTATCGAGATACCTTTTACTGTTTCAGACGGATCTTCGTGGGAGGTTGCGCAGCACGCAAAAACAGAGATCCATACGCAAGAATAACACCTTCCGCGTCTGGCTAATCACAACACTTAGAACGCCCTATACGTATACGAGATACGACATTGGAAAAACATTCGATCATCTCGAACGAAACGACCAAGGAAATGAGTAAGAACTACCACGATTAACGGCATAAGGAGAAACGAACGTAAACGTTCTGCTAATCAAAACAATGGCCCCGTATGTATCTATATACTATTGTAAGAATCATCAATTTTATAACGAACGATCGAAAGAATCAAATATAAAGATGATATATCTATGATACATACTTACATTTACTTTTAACCATCCTAAAGGATCGAAAAAATCTAAGGATAATGTTGATTTTTTTCATATTTTTATTATTCGATTTGATCTATACTGTCAAAATTTCTCTCGATAATTTTTCTTCCTTCCTACGTTATATTACGTCTTATTTGATTAAAAATTGCAACGTACAAATAGATACATTATTTATTTATACATATATATATATATATATATATATATATATTTATATATATGTATATATAAAATTCTTGTCGTAGTAAAATATTTTACAAATTGCTTATTTTAAATTATTAAAAAAGAAAAAAAAATATATAAAATACGAAAGAATTCGATCGATTCTTTCGGATGTGCAAACAAGATACTATCGCGGGATATCACGGCCCTACTTATCATAACTCTTATCATAATTTATGCCTGGTCGAACCTACACACGGCGGCGTTTAAATTGTCACCTGAGAATTTCTTACTTCGTATACAAAGATGTGTGTGTATGTGTGTGTTGCGTAGTGAGAAAAAGAGAGACTATGTTTTGTATATGTGTGCGTATGTATGTGTGTGTGTGTAACAAGGGAATTGTAACAACGTTTAATTGCGATATTAAATTTTTCATTGAAAAATATTAAGTTGAAAAATGCAGTCGAAAAAAAAAAAGATATTACAAATATGATTGACATCAATCGTATTGTATAGTGCACTTTAAGAAAGATCATTATTACAAATAGATTAAATGTTTATATAAATTCAATTATGTGATGACACAGTTTAATCAGAACTACTACAAAGTCTATAAAAAATGTAATGAAAATACACATTAACTTGAGATTTCATAGTACGGGAAAACGGTATGTATGTATTTACAGTGTTATCTTGCAAAGATTTATTTAATTATTTATTGAAGATCTCGATTACGTAACGAGGTATGTAGTTTACTTTTATATACTACATACAAACATTATCTATCGTTAGCAGAACTTTCATTAATACATTGGTTAACTATTTTCATTATATCTACTTCCTTCTACGATAAAACTTTACGTAGGGAGGGAAAAAAGAAAAAAGGAAAAAAGAGAAAAGAAAAGATAAGAAAAATCCCAATCTTTGGTTAATTCTAATAAAAACAATACATCACTATTTTATCGCGAGATCGTGTTATTTACAATAATCATCTTAACGTTATGTTATTGCTCCAAACACTATGCGATAAGGCAATTGTGAATTCTCGCGTATTTAAAACTAATTTGATTTTGGATCATTTTTTATAACTAATGTAAAATAATGATCGTCGTTATAAAACTTTACAACTAATCTAAAATAACTATATTATTATTTCTTATAGTATATTAATATTAATTTTTATTACTAAATCTTAGGAAAAAACAATTGCTTTGATATTCTGCTCGGCGTGATCTCTTACTTTTAAATTGTTCACAAAAAATATTCATTTGGAATTGAGATGAATAAAGACAAAATAATAATTGCAATCTTTTTTCTTTTCTTTTTTTTTGGTTTTCTTTTTTTTTCTTTTTTTTTTGTGTTTTCTTGTAATCTTTAAAATTCTTGATTAAATGATTAAGATTAAATTAAACGTTAAAAAAAACGTGAAAGTGCAAAGCAAATAAAACGATAACAGTATTATTCACTCGACAATAATAGTAAGATCATTCGGTTAAGATACATTTCTATAATATTACTTAATTATATACAATTTATCTTATTAATATATCCTATATGAAGATATGAAAATATAATGATATCTATTCGATGATTATCATGCAAGAATATAATAATATTTCCTTGAACAAAAAAAAAAAACAAAATTCTCACAATTTTTCGTTCCTATTAACATAAACATTTTCCTACATTGTAATATAAACATTATTAATTGATCAATGGAGTATCATTATCTCATTATTATATATCATTCAATGAAAAATGTCATGGGTTTGATAAATTTGAAAATGACGAAGAGATCACGTTTTATTCATTTTTCTCATTTAAGAAAAAATAGAAAAAGGAAAAAAAATAAATAAATAAAAATGGGAGAAAAAAAAAAAAAAGAGAAATTAATGGCAGTAATTCTATCGAAAAGAATGATTGCGCCATAATTGATCAATTCAGATCTACCAATCCTAAGATAATTTGCTTTCACTTATACACACATGTATATTCATATATAAAAATAAAGGAATATCTTGTAATAACGAATCACAGAGGACCACCCGGAC
This sequence comes from Vespa velutina, assembly GCF_912470025.1. Lineage (NCBI taxonomy): Eukaryota > Metazoa > Arthropoda > Insecta > Hymenoptera > Vespidae > Vespa > Vespa velutina. Next base: position 4,954,256 of record NC_062196.1, read on the forward strand.
TTTGCTAATAATCGAATAAAATCATATCCCATATAACAAATACGTATATAGTGAAGCTCTTCGCGCGTATGAGCAAAAAAGGGAAGAGATAAAAAAACAAACAAAAAAAAAAAAAAAAGCAAAACCTCTCGTCCTCGTTCGAACCGACCGTTCCTTTTTTCATCTTCTTTTTTCTTTTTCTTTTTTTAGATTTCATAAAAATTGGGAATTGATTTGTTTTAAGTACTCGAAGGTATTCACGATATCACGATATACGGTGGTGGTGTTACGGTATACAAAAAAAAAAAAAAAAAGAAAGAAAGAAAAAAGAAAAAAAAAAGAAAGAAAAAAAAGAAAGAAAAAAAAAAGAGAAAAGAAAAAAAAAGAAAAGAAAAAACCATAAGGCTTGATGTGAATACAAAGGGAAGGGGGAGTGGAGGGGAAGGATGAAAATAATAAATTATTCTTAATATCTAATCATGCGTCGAGAAAGAGATAGAGAGAGAAAGAGAGGGGGGAGAGATTGATTGATTGACTGATAGATAGATAGATAGATAGAGATATTAATATCTGATCGATAAATGGATCATGATAAAGGTGATGAGGAATAATAATATAAGGATACCGAAGAACTGTTTTTTCTTTTTCTTTTAAAGATCAGTAACGGGTCCTGAAAGATTCATACAATTGTCATGTATAGTCGTTAGCTTAGAATCAGAACGATTCTTAATATCCTTTTGCCTTTTCGACGTGACATCCTCGTCGTTGTCTAGATCGATCTCCTCATCCTCTTCGGTCTCAGGTTCGTTCTCGAGTTTCGACGTTGCCGAGGATGACGACGACGACGACGACGACGACGACGAAGACGAAGATGGGGAAGCTTTTTTTGATGGACGACATCGTTTTCCCAAAGAAGCAACGCCGAACGAAGGACAGGTAGAACGACGATTGGCAGAAGAGGAGACGACACGTTCCTCTTCGTCGCCGTCGTCATTTATGGTGACCTTCGCCTTTTTTTGCAGATCGTCCATCAGCTTCTCCAGTCTGACAAATCACGTTTCGTTTCGTTTCATTTTCATTCGTTACGTTTTCGCACGTTCAAGTAGGACACCACCTCTAATCGACCCGATTAAGCGTCATCAAAGTTTTTAAAAGCGAACGAAAGAGGAGTGTTAATATAAAGCAGAGCCACGTACTAAAAAAAAAAGAAAAGAAAAAACGAAAAAAAAAACGGATAAAAAAAGAAATGAGAGAGAGATAAGGGGGGGGGGGAAGGGAGAGGGAGAGAAAAGAAGACAGGAGAAAAATGCTATTCTAAAGGTTTCCTCTTTTTCTCGAAATCATGCCGATCTATCTGTTTCGATCGTAGAAAAGTGCGAAGGTACGTGCGTAAGAACGTGCGTAAGAATTAGAAAGTCTAAAAAGAGTTGTGCGATTACTAAACAGCAAAGATATGTACTTACACACATACATACATACATACATACATACATACATAAATACATACATACATACATACATATATACATATATGCATACATATATACATATATACATACATACATACAGACATACGTACATACATACATAAATATATACATACATACATACATACATGGAGTTAGCGTAAGAAGACGTGTAAACGTAAATAAAGAAGGAAAAGAAACAGGAAGGGGAAAGAAAAAAGAGAAAGAAAGACATTATCAGCAGGAGTAAATGGCAAATAATAAAAGAGACTATACTCGAGCAACATTCCAAGCGTTCTATGAACGTTCATTTTTCCCGAGAGTACGCAAAGAGTATATATAGTATATATTAATATGTGTACTGTCTATTTATTATGTAAGCGATTGCGATCGTTAAAAAAAAAAAAAAAAAAAAAATGAGCTAAGTGAAGTAAAAAAGCTTCGTGAAATCGGTGAATGTATGTGTGATCGATGCGTAATCTCGGGGGAGTATAAAAAAAATAGGGGGAAATAAAAAAAAAAAAAAAAAAAGAAAAAAAAAAAGAAAAAAAGAAGAAGAAAAAAAAAGAAGTATAAAACTACGAAGAGCGCATGCACGACGAGTGTATGATAGAGACCTACGTGCTATTCGACATGTACATAGTAGTAGCCTCTAGCAAGCCCTTTGAAGCCCCCTTTTGCCCTCGGCGATACGCCGACGAGTGGTTTGCTTTTTTGTCGGGCCCCGCGCGTACGGAACCTAAATGTAGGCGGTGGTGTAGGTGGCGCGTGAAGGTGCTGTCAGGACTCTGGAGGTCAGGATTCCCGCTCCCGAACAAAGATCTTTCGGTACGAAGGAGCCACCGTCAACGACGGTGACCTCCGGTATGATCTCGACGAGGCGATCGCGAGGAGAACGACGAGGTTCCTCTTCTTCCTCGGATTTTGTCTCTGTCTCTTTCTTCGAATCATAAACGATTGGGGAGGACGAGATTGTGAATTGTTTCTCGAAGTCTTTATGACGAAGTGAGCATTCCTCTGCTACCGTTGCTCGCGTTATCTGATTGGATCCTCCTCCTCCTCCTCCTCCTCCTCCTATTCCTCCTCCTCCTCCTACTCCTACTCTTCCTCCTCCTGTTCCTCCGTTATCATCAATCATTCTCATCGCGGCAGCTCTTTTCCTGCGAGATCTCCTCGATGAAGATCTTCTTTGGCTGACGTTAACTCCAGCACCAATTCCAGCTCCAGCTCCAATTCCTCCTCCTCCTCCTCCTCCTCCTCCTCCTCCGCCAGCTCTCGTTCTCTCAGCCTCGTCGATTCTCTCGTTTCGCCGATTCTCTTTCACGGACTCTAAATGTTCTACCCCGTCGATGGCAGCCTCCTCAGTTGGAACCGAAAACATAGCCGATAATTGTCTCTCGGCTATGACGGCGGCCATTTTGTCGTCTCCTTTCCCCTCGTCAATAGACTCGGTTAAGCCGAATTTTCGCAAGCTGCCCTCCTCCTCCTCTTTATTATCCCGGACGAGAAGAAGGGCCAACTCCGATGATCGAGAACGGAGATCGGAGACGACGGACGTGCTGGGAATCGAGGAGGAGATGGCGGGAACGAGGTTGCAGGTCTCGGTAAGAGCGGTACGCACGGGGGTGCTCGTTATACGGGGCGTTTCGAAAATTACAGGCGTGACAGATCTTGATACCGCGTTTACGCACTTTGTCCCGTGCTTTGTCCCATCGGCCAGGTTCCGAGTAGCCAGTGCCTCCTGTAGTTCCCGTCGCAAGGCCAAAGTTTCCTCCTCGAAAGCTGCTATCTCTCGACCCTCGTTGCTATCCCGGAATAGAATTTCTCTTTATTACCGTACCGGCCTATCGCTTCTTATCGCAAACTACTATTATTTTTTAACGTTCGATATCACCGAACAAGGAGTGTCCGATGGACAACGAATGTCATTTTCCTAGTTAAAAGTATTCGTCGATAATTCAATTTATTAATTATTAAATTAACGTATTTATCGGCAAACCACCATGCTATTACGATCATAAGACGTGTACGGATATTGACAAGGGAAGATAACACTACTCTGGACAATTTTTTTTTTTCCTTTTTTTATCACAAATACGACATATACCTTTTTCGCGACTTATACATGTAAAATAATGTTGTATATAGCAAGCGACGAATATGGTCGCTTTAGCCGTTATGAGCGAGAGAGAAAAAGAGAGAAAAAGAGAAAGAAAGAGAGAAGAATACTATATGAAATTCTTTAGAAACCTCTTTCCTCCCTCAACCCTCTTACCACAAAGGAAGCATCTTTTCATACGTTAAAAGGTAACTCAAAGCCACTCACTTTACGCTCGACTTCAGTGCAGTTACTTCTTTCTCCAACTTAGACACTCGTCGTTCGGTTTCCTCCTTCTCCTTTATGAGCTTCGACACTTGGCCCTGAAATGAGAAAAATGATATTTATACTTTTATCATAAAATAGGGAATATAAACGATGGCATTAAAAAAAAGAAAAAAAAAAAGAAAAAAAAAAAAAAAGATAACATAAACTACAACCAAATAATTTTTATAATCTTTGTGATATCTAAAGAAGAACATAATAAAGATGCGTCATTTGAACGTTCATAATTTATTTGAAAGATAATAAAACGCGATCCTTAAGTTTTACGCATATGAATATAAACATTTTATTCGATCGCAACCACCATCGTTCATAGTTAACTGAACTACATTTACATCTACGACAATGGAACGTTCCCGGAGGTTCAATTACGAGATTGCCAATAGGCAGGCGGCATGGCGGTGGCCGCCATCGCTTCGGTTGATGAGGCTAATGGATGGTTGAAACCTGAGAAGACAGGGCAAAGAGGGAAAAGAGGACGAGGGAGACCGGCTCTGACAGCCGTTAAGTGCCCCATCCTCCACCTTTCTCCACTCCTCAAACGCGTCGTTCTGCAGGCACCTCCCTTCTGTCTTTCTCTCTCTCTCTCTCACTCTCTCTCTCTCTCTTTCTCTTTTTTTCTCTTTCTCTAACATTCGTTCGCTCACTCTCTCATCCCTTCTCTCTCCCCCATGTGAAACCTAATCACTTTTACCACGTCACGGATATTTCGTATTATGTCTACATTAGGTTCTCCGATATCAACTGCCAGTCAGTTAGAACGTCAATATCTCCCTTTGGTCAGAAATAAGATCATTCTTATAACGCTAGTCTAATCTGTGAACGTTGTTAATTTCGTTTCCGCGCGCTCGTTTCTTTTTTGTTTTACTATATTTTATTTTATTTTATTTTATTTTATTTTATTTTATTTTATTTTATTTTATTTTATTTTATTTTATGTATGCATTCTCAAAGGGATCCTCTCTCTTCTTCATCTCTAATCATCTTGCTTGTTAAAAATTCAATCAATTTTCGTCTACGTGTTATACCAAGATGATGACTTTGATCAAGTATTTAACAAGAAAAGAAGTAAATAAACGAGGGTCAAAATAAACTGTCTCTTTTGTATAAGAAAATGACGAAAAGTGATAAGGCTTTCACGCTCCAAACTTAGAAAAATACGGATATAATCAGCTGATAGGAATTCGCATATACGTGATAATCGAAGGGAAAGGATCGAGAAAGAAAATGAACAAAGGATGTTGGAATCACCTGGCTATCCTAATCAAACAGAACAGTATCAACACATGAATAGTATATCTACGACCGTAATATGACCGACCGTGAAAGTTCGGGTGACTAAACTTCCAAAAGATCGAATCGTATCTTAAATATATATATATATAGAATAGTTCGACATGATGATAAATTATTTGTTGTCGATCTTGATATTTTTAAACTTTCAATCGTTTTATAAAATTTAATTCTCATTATGAATTGTTTTCTTTCAAATTAAAAAATATTTTTTAAAATCATAATATAAAATAAAAACAATAGATATACATACCTTTAATATATCTATTTCTGTTAATCTTTGATTATGTTTCTCCTCCATCATAGATTGTACTTTTATCACTAATCCTTCCTCGCACATTTTATTCGCTTCCCTGATCTCACGAATAAGATCTGTAGTTATAAAAAAAATAAAAAAAAAGAAAAAAAAAACAGGAATAAAAAATAAAAAAAGACAAAGAAAAAGAAACTAGTAATTTTCCTTTCTATATAATTGATATAAAATCAAAGAAAACAATAAAAACTTTTACCTGACAACATTCCTGGTTGATAATCAGAACTATGTTTATATTCTGAAAATTTTAATTTCATTGTCTCTAATTCGAATTTAGCCTCACTAAGTTCTTTGAAAAGTTGACCATTGCTTTTTTTCAATTCTGCCATCTAAAAAAAAAAAAGAAAAAGAAAAAAAAAGAAAAAAAAAGAAAAGAAAAAAAAAAAGAATCAATGAGTATATACAATGAGTATTTATGTAAATTTCTGACATTACATAGAAAATAATTCATTCAAATATATCATAAAATTATATACCAAAATATCTTAATCTTAATCAATATCGTATTAATATATACAATCAATTGAATCTAACCTGTTCAATGAGAGATAAAACTAATTTGTTACTCCGACCAATAGTTGTAATAGAGCTACTACTATCAACACTATCTGAATCATCATCCTGACTATGTACAGGAGGTTCTGTAGGTCCTAAACCTGGATCTGAATATCTCCTATGTTCTGAACTTATCTCATCTTCATTAATTCCATTACTTTTATTAGCTACTGGTGGTAAACTAGCATAATCTCCATTCTGATAAGACGACAATACCGTAGAACTAGTTTTATTCTCTTGCAGACTAGTATATCCATTTGGAATAACTGGAGGTTTGGGATAAAACTTTTGCTTCAGTCTACCATGAACATTATGTACACCATAAGGCATTGGTTGATATAATCTATACATAGTTGGAAGTGATACAGGTTCCATCGTATATGTCATTGGCATTGGCGAATAACCACAAACACTAGGATCTGACATTGCTGCGAATAAACGTTGTCCATTATGATTCGGTATATGAGATTGAATTCCTGGTTGCCATAAAACTTGTGGATATTCCATGTTCGACATTGTGTTATTACTTTGCTCATATTGCCCATCATTCACCCAATTACCAAACATATTATTCTTTTTACTTGTACGTTTTTTACTTTTCCTGCAATAATATGATTAACCTTCATCTTTGTCATTGTTTCTATGCATCATATTCGAAATCTATTTTTCTATTTTTTTTTTCCAACATAACCAATCATGCAAGTATAAATGCAAGTATATAAAACTAAATTCGTTAATAACTAAATTAGAATTTAAAGAAACTCGTGATTTACCTGTTCTCCATTTTAATTTCCAGTATAAATCTTATGAAAATTAAGTTGCGCAAAAACCTCGTGACACAGAGAATAACGAAAAGAAAACCACCTAATGAACGTAAAAGTTCAAAACTTGATGATTTCAATCATATATGGCACAAAGTTATTAAAGTACCAGATACTGTCACGATGCAATAATGATATCAGTTTTTTCGTCTCGTGTCATTATTGTCATTGAGGAGATTCGTTGTTTAGAAAACATCATTCAGATAATTTACGCGGTAATCCTCTTCACTGCATGCATTCATATCATATAAACACCCTGAAAAAATGACTCCTTTTATTACGATAAATAATGCAGAATATCGTAATAATCGTAACAACTTAATCCTTTGTAGAAAATATTTCTCAGAATTCGTATGGATTTATACACTAATATATAAAATAATCGAATACGAGAATATAATTTAAACCTTAGGGAGGCTAAACTGATACAAGAATGTTAAGTTTTCAATTACGCAGGAATGTCTTATAGGTGCGCTGGTGTCGCCGATGTTAGTGCCTCCTATCGGTTAATTCATTATATCAACTAAACGTTGTAACAAAATTGTAGATAATGTATATACTGTTTCTGTATTATTCCGTAGGTAAAACAGTATTTATTTACATTAACCTCAATTTACTCGGTTTATCTTGTAAAAACGTGCTGTATGTTTATCCTATAACAAAAATATTATTTTATTTTAAAGATAAATATGGGGAAAAAAGATAAAAATAAGAAAAAGTTAAGTGGCACGGCAAAAACGGCAATTAAAACGGAAAAAAAATTAAATGCTAAACAGAAGAAAGAATTAGCAGCTCTTGGAGAGGTTAAATTTGCACCTAAACGTCTTATAAAAATGAATTGAGATATTAGAACTTTTATATATTGTTGCTTATAATTTGATATTAAATAAATTATTTTTAAACTTTAGGAGGATATAGAAAAAGTTATTGCCGATATTGAACGGGAAGAAGCTCGTAGACAACGTGTTGTAGAAGTTGTAGTTGAACCACCATCTCGTAGGGTTAATTTTTCTTTGATAGCTCATCCTTTTAAAGATGAACTTATTATGTTTGGTGGAGAATTCCATGATGGTCAAAAAGTATTATTATATTATCTTTGTACAAGTTAATTATATTCACACTAAAATTTCTATTAATGGAATATTTCCATTTTAACACAGACCACTGTATATGGTGACATGTTTACTTATAATTTAAATAAAAAAGAATGGACAGTGATAAAAGCACCAGGTGCTCCACCACCTCGATGCGGTCATCAAGCAATAGTTACTTCTACAAATAAAGGGGAAATGTGGATCTTTGGTGGGGAATTTTCTAGTCCATCAGAATTACAATTCTATCATTACAAAGATTTGTGGGTTTATAGAATGGGAGAGAAAAAATGGGAAAAAATAACGTATGTTGTGAATATGAAAAATGAAATATATTGAAACTTTCTTGACATAATTTATATCATATGAAACATTTGTTTAAGATCTCCTGGAGGTCCCTCAGCCAGAAGTGGTCATAGAATGATTCACATGAAAAAGAAATTAATAGTATTTGGAGGTTTTTATGATAATCTTAGAGATTGTAAATATTATAATGATATTTACATGTTTAATTTGGAAACATATACATGGCATAAAATTGAATGTGCTGGTAATTCAACAAATTAATAGAATTCCTTTATTATGAAACAATATTTTATATAAAAACTATTTTTATATGAAATTGTTCAGGAAATCCGCCAGCACCACGTTCTGGATGTATAATGTTACCTACGTCTGAAAAACTACTTGTTTATGGTGGCTATAGTAAAGAAAAAGTTAAAGCAGGAGTTGATAAGGGACAAATTCATACAGACATGTTCTTGTTATCTCCAGATAGTAAGAATATTTATATACATATATATATATTAAGCATTTTTTAATTTTATTCATTACAAAATATATGAATTTTCTTAGAGAATGATCAGACCGGTCTTAAATGGAAATGGATATTAACGAAACAGGCGGGTCTCAAATGTTCTCCTCGCTGTGGTATGACTGGTATTTTAATACAACCACATATAGCATATGCATTTGGTGGAGTTTTTGATAATATAGATGATGAAGAGGAATTACAGGGAACATTCTATAATGATTTGTTATCATTAGACTTAGAAAAATTCCAATGGCATGAAGGTAAACATAAATGATCTATCATATTATAATATAGATGTAATCATTTCAAAATAATATACATCATTTTAAATATAGTTACATTGACTGGTAAAAGAGAACCACCAGGGCAACGTAAAAAAGAAAAGACACAAAAGGAAAACCATGTAGATGAATGTAATTTACATGGAGATAACGAAAATAATGATATTTGTGATAATTCATTAACAGATACAACTAATTCTAATAAACTCGTACAAACTCCCGTTACTTATATCGACGAAAATGAAATATTTACAGTGAGTCTTCCTGGTTATTTTTGTTTCTTACATGTGCCTTAATTAATACAAAATATAATGTGATTTTACTTGTTCTATTATATCAGTTAACAGTTAGTTCAAGTGGTCCATGTAACACACAGACAAATAGTATGGAAAAAATGGAAAATATATTCTTTCCTTCACCAAGAATAAATCCTGGACTTGTTGTAAAAAATAATATTTTGTATTTGTATGGTGGTATGCTGGAAGTTGGCGATAAACAATATACTTTCAATGACTTTTATAGTTTAGGTATGAAAGGTGTACATATTTTAAAGATATGATAAAATAACTCAATTAATATTAATAATATTAATAATATAAAATTATAGATTGTCGTAAAATGGATGAATGGAAAACAATAATACATGATGATTTATCTTCACAAGAATGGCATAACACAAGTAGTTCTGATTCAGAAGAAGAAGACGAAGACGATGATGACACGAGTAATAATTCCTCTAGTAATGAGCAATAATTTATTTTATCATACAAACATTATTTATTAAATTATTATAATTAATTCATTTTACTGGTTTAATACATTTTTTGAAATATAAATAATTTAATTGTTTACGAATAGGTATATGGTTGTTGTGATATTAATGATTATCTTAAAGCTCTTCATCATTTCTACTTTTCTAATGATTTATATCAACAATGAGTACAGTTGTAATTCTTGAACGATTTTGATGGATAAGAACATATTTTAAAGATAAAGGTTCAAACAAAGATACGGCTTTCTCGAACTTTTAAAAAAGTTTTATTTTCTCTGAAAAAAAAAATCGTATCAAAAAATGGTATTTTTTCGACAATGGTTTATGCATAAAAATAAAGCTTCTAGTAAAAAAGAAGCTACTATCTTCCTTACATTTTTTTTTTTAATATAAGATTTTCTGATCCATTTCAAACGCAAGGAAACGCGTTTCCACATTAAATGAACTTTGGACAAATGATTTTATGATAAAAATAAACAAATATGTCATTCAGTCATTCATGCTAATGGCTCTTAAGAATGATATATAATTTTGGAATAATTTCATAATACTTTATAAATAATTATTTATTAAATTAATTATTAATAAAAATATATTTTATTAATAAAAAATCTCATAGTATTCTACTAATAATAATAGATATAGAAATATTATATATCGTAATATATAAAATTTTATAACATCATATGTTATTATTCAAATTAAATATATGATCTTATTAGAATCCCAAATATTATATATTAATTAAATTTAATAAAAAAGTAACATAAACAATGTATAAAATTTAACTCAACAAATAATATTCTGAAAAAATAATATGTAAATTAGTGTATACCAATAGTATACTGATATAATATGACAATAACAAATTTCTTTTTCTTTCACAGAAAGGTTAGTATATCATAAAAGAAAATTATATTTTTTTATATATAATGAAAATTATATATTTTTGTATATTATCAGAATTGATTATAAAAAATATAATTTATAATTTTAATGATTATTCATTTCATTTGAGATTAATAGTAATTTATATATATATATATATATATATATATATAAATTCATATTTATTCACATGTTCATTAATAACAATTACATATTATTAAATGAATATTTATCAAAATATAACATAACTAATTAATGATTCAATTAATACTTTATATAGTACGAACTATATAAATGCAACCCATTAGAAGCTAACCCATTACTTCGAACTTATTATGTGATCTATAAAGGCCCTCCAATGTGTATTAATAAAAAAATATACCTTTCCATATAACCAAGGAATTATTGTAAAATATATAAATTTTTTCATCAGAAATATAATTATAATCGAGAGCGAAGTAATTCGATTTTCTTACTTGCATGATTTTGTAAATTAATCAATTTCATTGCAAGACTCATATTACCCTGAATTTTTACTTTACCTTGAAAGAATGCTTTCTGGGGATTTAATTTTCCTGAGATAAAATCAATTACATCATTATCATTGAGAGTAAATATAATATCAGGTTTGGTTTTACCATTAAATTCCACTGATCCCTTGCCTGTTTTAGCATTTATTACCCAATATCCTTCTGCACCTCCAGGTCCATTTATAATTTTAACTCCATAAATTCCACGAGCTTTTTCTATCAACCCCTCTGTATCTTCTTTCATTGCAACTTCAAATAATTTAAAAAATGGACTAGCTTTGAAAATATTTGGATCAACACTGCCAGTTTTGTTCTGAGTAACACCACCGGAAGATGCTGAAGTTTGGGTAATGGCTTTTGTTGCGGGAATAGTCGAATTTTTAGGAAAACCTAATTTATATAAAGCAACTATGACAGCACCACCTAAACCTATGTTATGTTGTAATGCTAATTTTGCTCCTGGCACTTGTCGTTTTCCAGCTTGTCCTCGGAGTTGCCAACAAAGTTCTGCACATTGTGCAATACCTGTAGCACCTAAAGGATGTCCTTTTGAGATCAAACCACCGCTAGGATTTATGACATACTTTCCACCATATGTATTATTTCCAGAATCCACAAGTTGTCCTCCTTGACCTGGAGGACAAAGTCCTAAAGCTTCATAAGTGATCAGTTCATTGGTTGAAAAGCAATCATGCAACTCTATTACATCTACATCTATTGGTCTATACTTAGTTAATGTGAAAACTTTTTCCGCAGCATTTTTTGTCATATCATATCTGTAGAAAAATATTAAATAGAAATATATGATTGATTTTTCTTACATTAGATATAAGACTAATAGAAAAATAGTTATATCTTTTACCCAATAAGTTTAATGCAACTGCGCTCTGAGAATGTAGATGGCAAATCTGTAGACATTTCCATTCCTACAATTTCTACTGCTTGTGATTCCAAGCCATGTTTATGAACAAAATCTTCATTGGCTAAAATAGCAGCTGCTGCACCATCAGAAGTTGGACAACATTGAAGTTTTGTAAGAGGTCCAAATACATTTGGGGAGTTCATTATTTGTTCTAAAGTATACTTTTCTTGAAACTGAGAATATGGATTGTTTACAGAATGTAAATGATTTTTATAAGCAATTTTTGCAAAATGTTCAGGTTTTGTTCCATATTTCTTCATGTGTTCAATACCAGCATTACCAAACATTTGTGCAGTAATTGGTCGTTCATTTATTCCTGTTGATAATTATTCCAAATTATATATCATAAATTCATATATAAATGTACATGGTATAAATATAATATCACATAAACTAACCAGAAACATCAGCCATTAGTTCTACATGTTTGTCCATTGGATTTGTACGATCTAAAAATTTGCTTGTCAATGAACCTCGGTCCATTTTTTCAAAACCGAGAGCTAAAGCACAATTGGCATTTCCACTTTCAATTATTTGTTTAGCCAGAATTAATGCAGTTGATCCAGTTGAACAATTGTTATTTACATTATAAACAGGACAACCGCTCAATCCTACTTCATATATAACTCTTTGACCACAAGTTGAATCTCCATATACATATCCAACGCAAGCGGCTTTTATATCGCTATATGGAACATTTGCATCTTTCAAAGCATTATTTAACGCTTCTTTTCCCAATTCTGGATAATCCAGTCCATCTTGCTTTCCGGGTTTTTCAAATTTGGTCATCCCAACACCAATTACATATACTTTTTCTTTTAAACTCATCTTCATTAATTTGACAAACTCTACTGAGGATTAATCAAATTACAATATTTATTTATCCTTTCTTTCCTCTATATATATATATATATATATATATATATATATATATATATATATATATATATATATATATATAATTTATATCAAAGCGCTTATTATTGTGAATCAAATATAAGAACAAATAATAGAAACATACCTATGCTAAAGAATAGAGATGATATAGAATAAAGATGATACAGAATAAAGATTGAATAACACGTAATAAAAAAGAAGTTGACCTTTAATCAGATGTAGAATTTCTAACTATATTTTTAATACCTCACAGATGACGAAGCAGATTCGACATCATTTACTATTAAATATTTTTAATCTAAATATTCTATCACGTAGTGTATACAACCCAAATGTTTTTGTCAAACAAATGATGATTGGTTTAAAAGGAAATATAATAACGAATCATTGATCAGTTATAGAAGAATGTTACTATATAAATAATCAATTGATATTACCAACATGTAAACCAATTGAAACATTAAAATCTTTATATTTAAAAAATAAAAGAACAATAAAAAAATTTATATAAGAGATTAAATAATTTCAATAAAATAAAATTCTAATTTATAAAATCCTATAATCCGACAAAATATATCTATTGTTAATTCCCTTATCAGCGTCATATTTACAAAAAGCGCCACGATTTGAATCGAATATAACGCGTTATTAAACAATTCTATGATTAAAGTTCGTTTTATCGATTAACATGTAAAAAAAATTCTTATATAGATCTTGGTGCAAAAAGTACATAGAAAACGACTAAATCATAGGACACAATATTTATAAATTTGTTCCATTTTATTAATGTTTTACGTGCATTTTTGTGTAACGTCATAACTTTAACTTTAACCTTAATATCATATGTATGTACATTTTTACGAATTTAAAGTTTCAAACTTCGGTAATTTTTAATCTTTGTGTGTACGTTTATTATTAAAAAAAAAAAAAAAGAAAAAAAAACACGCTTCCAGTGAAATATTCAATATCCAGGAGTAATTGTACCGATCGTTGACGTATGTTGGCAAAGCCTGCTACGCATGTCTTGGAAAGATCCTTTCGTAGAGGAAGGGAGAAGGTATTGAAAGATAGATAGATAGATAGATAGAGATAGAGAGAAGGAGAGAAAGAGTGAGAGAGAAGAAAGAGTGGTGGTAGCGATGATGGCGGGTGGTAAGAAGATCAGATTCGTTCGGAGACGTAAGAGGGACGTAAAAGTATAGGGGGTGCGGACCAGTCAGTGCGCGGCGGGGTGCGCTTCTCGATGCAGGTCATGATTTTGCTCCAGGTGAACGTGCAACGAAATATCCAGAATCCATTCGACAACATCAACGAGACTCGTGAATATACTTAAGAACGTTGTGTTCGCAGTGCATGGGTGTTAATATATTATATTTTTATTTTCGCTTTAAGTTTATTATTTTTTACGATATATATATATATATATATATATATATATATATATATATGTATATATATACATATATGTATATATATATATATATATACGTGTATATATATATACACACATGCATGAAAGAATCGCACGTTACCCTGTCCCTTTAATATATTTAATATTTACTATATATGGGAAAAAAATAATAGACGAAGGGATTAGGAGCCAAGGGGTGAGGAAGTAAAGAAATCGTTCGGCATGTACATACGTATGTACACGAGAAATATAAGGAAAAATATTACAAAAAAAGAGCAAATAAAGGAAGAGAATTTTTTTAATTAAGTCAGCATTTTTATTAACGCAATATGCTTTTGTATTGAGAAATGAAAAAATTTACTTTGGCATTAGTGTTACTTTTTCACAGATTCGCGTATTTTTGCAATATCTTTGCCGACGATCTACCCTGAACACGCCTGTACAACCGAAGCCAAGTAAATTCTTACAGTGGAAGAGAAGAAAATTAAATATGATGTTGCTTCACGACTATGTTTTCTGGCGAAAAACAAAATTTTTCTGTCAGCAAGAAAAACCGGTTAATGGTGGCCCAACCATCGATTGCCCCGTTATACTGTACCCGTACGTAGCAGCATGGCTCCACAATACAGGTAGCGACAATTTACATTTTTTAAGAAAATTGTTTATTTTTTCTTCGATATATATATACATGCGTATCTCAAATTAACAATCTCTAGTAACAACGGATAGTTATTATTCTATTTTATAGGGACTTAATATACGTTTTGCGCAATAATAACTTATGTTATTGATACAAAAGACCTGTTATGTTTTTAAAGCATCTATCTTAATTCGTAGAAGAACCTTGAAGGATATCTAATTTTTATTACAAAGTATGCGTAAAACAGAAACTCTATACATAAATATATACATATATAAGTTACACGCTTCGAACTCTGCAACAGTTGAGAGTAAGCTTGTTGCGTCAGCCTGTTGATTATATGTACTTGAATTCGCATTAATATTTTCACGAATTTGAAGCTTATTTTTACACACATTTCTCGTGCTGAAATAATCAGAACGTTTCGAAGTGGCAAATTGAAGATTTATATCGTTAATTAGATATTACGATGTTATATAACGTAAATAAGCGTCAAAATGTTATTTAGTTTTAGCTAGAATAGCCATAACAGGATCAAGTCAATCAAGAATATAAAAATTCCGATAGATTCTTGGATGTTTTAATAGTAACAAGTTCATTGATAACATATATTGATAACATTATTTTGGAGGGATCTCAATTTTTGCCGATTGTAATTTTATCTTCCTTTGCCTGCAAGGAGTACGCTTCAAGCTGTTTAAAATCAATAGCAAGGTTAAAGGCCTCTGCACACCGAAAGTAGTATAACTGATCTGTTCTTTCAATCCCTTATCGTTGTCGCATATAAATGATTTATATAAAATATTAGGAATATTAAATGTATCGTATATACGACTGTTTTCCTTATTATCTCGAATTTATTCCATTTCATACGTATGATCATGTTTATTCTATCGCATTCGTTGTGTATGGACCTTTCGCTTTAAGAGGCTCACACATACTGCAATTTTTTCCGTTTGGCGGAAATAGATATAACGTTTCGTTACGTTCATTTCCTTATTATAAATCATTATTTTTGATAGATTAAACCAATTCAGCACGCTAGAAACATGGAGTAGCATTTTCTCTCAATGGAGTGACCGGTTATAATTAGAGTAGAATTTTAGTAGGTCACTTCGATTAAGTGGATGTTCGAATAATACAATGTATTTATTATTTAATGCAAAAAGAAATGTTAGAAAATTGACTCGATTAATTGGATTATCTCATTGGGGATTAATAGTTATCTTCCTCAATAATATCATTTTCATGATGAATGAATACATTTAAATAGCTTACTTACGTTGATCTGTGCCAATTCGAGTAAAAGATTTAATCTATTAGATACATTATAAAATTTCAGAGGCAGATCTCACTAACCAATTCACCGATAATTTTTTTTTTATTTTTATCATCGATCATTGAATCGAGTTAAGCTTCGAATTTCGTTTGCAACTTAACGACAAGGCTTCAAGCCTTAAGTGATCAGTTGCTCCCTCCATACTCGTATCCCACTTACCCTCGAGTGGAACAGCAGAGGACGTATTGAGTTCGAGTATGAAAGGGAACAGCAAGAAAAGAGGGGGTAACGAGCTGGAGACCAACTCGAGCCCGCTGACCACTTGTCCAAGATAGCTGCCGATCGATCAGGCTATCTCATTATTGTGAAATCTCCTTACCGTTGATGTGTACATACATTTATACATATACAAACCAATTGTTCTTAATTAAACGTTAATTGATTTTCGGTTTTTGACATTTTAGAATAATACTTCAAAAAATCGAACAGAACGATGTTTAATATCTATTGTATTACATATCTGAGCTCAAAGAGATTCTTCTTAGAGTTTTTCTAAGGAACTTCTTAGAATTTTTTTTAAAGTTGTCATGTCTTATTTATTTTTTCTTTTTCCTTGTAATAATATAAAAATATATAATTTCAAATATGGTGGATTTAATGATCGTGATTTTATGAGATAAATGGCTACAGCATGAGGTCCCGTATGCGGTTACCATTTGTCCATTGTTCATTGAATTTTCCATTTTTCAAATTATACTTTTTTATGTTTAAATTATAATTACATTTACTAATTAAATTACCTTTTAATCTTAACGCGATTATATACGACAATTTTCATTTATATCAATTATTAGAACGAAAATGATTACATCGATCTGATCGAGTTTGCTAATAATTTCCGATTGGATGATTGAATTTATAAATTATACGACATCTTTAACTGATAGGGAGTGATAATGAGAATGAAAATATTTTAGAAAAAATCGTTGGAAGATAGACAAGTGTACGGATTATTTTTATTGAAAAAAAAAAAAAAAAAAAAATAAATAAATAATTGCAGGTTATCAACCTTCAGCATTCATCGTATTCTCATGGAAAATGTCATGATAACACGTGAGTTCAGTGCTTGCAGAACGAGGATTACCATCTTCGATTTGTATTATCTACCGATGATGTATTTCCGAAGACGGATTCATCCAGGATTTTCTCTATTCGATCTTGTGGATGAACGAATCTGGTTAATTCGTTCATCTAATACAAACGAAAACTACTGGGCCGTACATTCGCGTCAACTAATGTTTGTTGGAGTGTCAACGTATGAACCTGAATTTTGAGGAATTCGGTAATCGTTCCATATATGTTAAAGCAATTTGTGCGTTGTTACTGGAATTTGGTACTTTTTCTGAAATGTATCATAAAAATTTCATCAAGATTTTGTCGATATCGTTAATCTCGTACCATTCTTCCCCTATGCTTCCATTATTTAATACCAATTGCTTTAAGATGATACGAAAGTTACTGATTTCTATATTTCCTAATTAAGATATTTATTTTTCAACATATATTACAATGATTTATATTCACGCAAATTATTTTTCATTTAGAATCATTTCCATATTCCGAGCTTTCTGAAACGAGAGACTCTCGGCGATATTTATTTGCAAGATAATAAATTGCCTTTCGAAACTTCTCACGTAATTTTAATTCATTTCTTCTTGATATTACAAACTTTATTTTTCTTGTCATTATCTTCTGTTGCTGTTTTAGATGCAAAGGTATTTATGCTTTGAAGATTATAAAATGTTATCACAATAAAAAAAGAAAAATAAGATCTTTTTACTGCTGACAGACATCAACAAAACAAAATATCATTCCCCATTGTTATGAAATAATAACTATAGAAATTATACGAGTTACTTTCGTTGCTGGTGTCAAACGGAATGGCCGCCACTGTGAATTTTCAATCGATATCGTTGAGTTAAACGAATCCTAAATATACATACATATTAGAGCTTTCGCATAGAACAACTAAAAGACAATCATTTCGATTAGAAGTTTATTATACATTTGTCTCGTCATACCTAGATCAAATTTGATTATATATCAAATTGATTATATATTTAATATGATTTTAATTTTATTAATATTTACTTTTTTCGTCTTTTTACAGAACAATTTGACGATCGGTGATGAAGATCTACCTGAAGAGGCTTTCACGTTGCTGTCGGTGCTTCTAGTTGGTTCGCCAAATTTCATATTTGATTAAAATTAATTTTATATAAATGAGATATATCGTATATACGTTGCGCAATAATTTATCAATCAACAAAATTCCCTTCCGCATTCGTCATTTTCAATCCTACCTATCGTTTTCTCATATTTACTCTTATATATATCATATATATATCTGTACCTTGGAAAACGTTTTCAATTCAGACTAATCCTTTTCCGATAAATAATCCAGTTTTGCCCTACTTTTAAGTCTTATCATAGCTGTCAGAACGAAGGAAGGATTGTTTTTTTTTACGACAATATGTGGTACATATACACACTTACACAAAACAAATTCTGATTCTACAATTCTATATTATGATTAGACGAACCACCTCGTTATGACATTTTATGTATATATGATGTTCTATTTGAATCTCTCTATTGCGCATCGTAAGTAAGAGCAAGAAAGATAGGTATATTCAGATCTATTATTAAACAGGCTAAAAGAAGATGTTTATATAAAACACGAACACTTTTTACAGTATATCGTTATTTAGAAATTCATCGAATTTCTATTAATTTTACAGATATTTATCTAATAGTTACTAACGGAGAAACAGCATACGATTGAATATTATTAAACGAAAGTATATAAAAAGTCCGAGAAATATTCATTCATCGATTTTTTATTTGAATTTTTCAGGATTCCTGCTCCTGATACTTGTATTTTTATCAGTCGCTGGCAATGTCCTAGTTTGTGTAGCAATTTACACTGACCGGGGGTTGCGAAGAATAGGAAACCTATTTCTAGCATCCCTCGCGATTGCTGACCTCTTCGTCGGTTGCTTGGTGATGACATTTGCCGGCGTAAATGACCTCCTTGGATACTGGGTCTTCGGCACGCAATTCTGCGATACTTGGATAGCTTTCGACGTTATGTGTAGCACTGCCTCTATATTGAATTTATGCGCCATATCTCTTGATCGTTACATCCACATAAAGGATCCGCTTAGGTAAATTCAACTCGACTTTATGAAGATAATATTTTTTTTTCTTTTTCTTTTTTCACTTCAAATGTAAATTCTAATACATTATATATATGTTAATATTATCGTTGTCAGATACGGTCGCTGGGTAACAAGAAGAATTGCAACTGCCGGGATCGCTGTTGTGTGGCTATTGGCAGGTCTCATTTCTTTCGTGCCGATCAGCCTGGGTCTTCATAGAGCAGATCAGTTCCTGGTTTATGATGATGGGAAAGAGGTAACGATAGTGCAAGACTTCACATGCGACCAAAATAAATTTTGACTATTGGGACATCGATTATCTCTGAAAATATACAATACTCATGACAGAAGGATACGGGTTAAGCATCTGGAACGGATATGTAAGGATCTCTATAGAGATCGCGTGGTAGAACAATAGGAGTAGGCATACTTACAAATCATTGATCAACACTACAAGAATCTCATTCAGCCTTCTTTCGAATTCGGGCATCCGAGTAAGTGATAATCATAATGTCAGTACTCTCTCTCTCTCTCTCTCTGTTAATTATGAAGCGCAGCCTCAGTTATCGCATTGAATTTAGTTATGTGCAACGCAAA
The DNA here is from genome assembly GCF_912470025.1 of Vespa velutina. Lineage (NCBI taxonomy): Eukaryota > Metazoa > Arthropoda > Insecta > Hymenoptera > Vespidae > Vespa > Vespa velutina. The sequence continues at coordinate 4,974,409 of NC_062196.1, forward strand.
TAATATGCAATATTGTATATTCACGCCTATAAGAGCGCGCATGCGCAAAAATGTTTCCGAGCGCCGCAGATCGAGTGATTCTCTCAGCTATATATATATATAAATATATATATATACTAACTAATGCGCATATTTAATAACCACACGAGAGTGGTATACATACGTAATGAGAGAAACCAAAAACGAATTGATTGTAAAATGAATAGAAAAAGAATAAATAATAATGTCAATTATGGTTATACACTTTATGAAAAATATATGTAAATCCAGCTGGCATAGCTTTACGTAAGAAATGGCCTTAAGGCATGCCCTTTGCCTTGGTATACGCTTTGAACGCACAAAAAATGCTTTATAATATGCTGTACAATAATCAAATGTGTCCGATTACATTGAAACTAACGAACATTTATCTGATATTTTCTGTCGTGATAACAACGATCATTGAATTATCCTGATTAATTGATACACCCGTTATAAAAAGAGTTGCTTACAATATTTTTCATTCTTTTTCACAGGAACATCCAACTTGCGCCCTGGACCTTACTCCTACCTACGCAGTGGTATCATCTTGTATCTCTTTTTACGTTCCTTGCATGGTAATGCTTGGAATCTATTGCAGGTGAGCATCGATAAATGATTAAATGTATCCATATATTTTCAGCGCTAAGAAAGCGTAATAAAAGTCTTTATAGTCAAAGTAGCAAAGTAGAACGTCTAGCTAACTGGTTCAATAGCGATGATACTGTATATTGTTAAACTACTACTCTCTTATGTAATATCAATAATTACTAATTTTCTTTTTCGTTATTAGACTCTATTGCTACGCGCAGAAACATGTGAAAAGTATTCGCGCCGTCACGAAGATACCGGAAGTATCTGTAGGAAAGAGCTTCCGTACAAAGAGTCGTTACAAGCCACCAAAACCTCAAATGAAGTCAAAGCCGACTAGTCCGTATCATGTGTCCGATCATAAGGCAGCAATCACCGTAGGCGTCATCATGGGCGTCTTTCTTATATGCTGGGTTCCATTCTTCTGCGTTAACATTGTTGCAGCCTATTGTAAAACCTGCATATCAGTGCAAGCATTCCAAGTATGACCGTATTTTCAGATATTAATGATAAATTAAAAAAAAAAAAAAGAAAAAAAGAAAAAAGAAAAGAAAAAAATACACGTCAAATCGTAAATAAGAAATCATTTCGAACGATTTTGATCTGGAAACGAATATTTGAATTTTATTCGAATATTGCATGACATTTTTTGTATGTATGTATATATGTGTTTTTTCTTTCTTTCTTTCTTTCTTTTTTGCACTTCGCATGATTTTAAATAGAAATTTTACGTCAGGTACTCACATGGCTTGGCTATAGCAACTCGGCCTTCAACCCGATTATCTACAGTATCTTCAATACAGAATTCAGAGAAGCATTTAAAAGGATCCTAACGAAGGGTGTGCGCTCCCGAGGAAATCAACCTTCTACTAGTGAATGTGGTGAATTTCGATCTATAGTGATACAGAAACATAATGGCTCTATGATCGAGTGTAACATCAGTCCGAGATCGAGCGCGGACAGTTCTCACGTTGGGGTTATAGCTCAGGTACATCGAGATACTATAGCCAGTGCAATATAAAAGAAAAATATTGCTTGCAAAAAGACTCTTTGCAAAAGTTTTATGTTCCTATGGCCTCGTAAATACATGTATATCTATAATGAGTATTCAGTTATTTTCCAAAGGACCATCGGTGTTGAGAGAAGCGTTTGTCATTAAGCTCATTCGTGCAACGTGACGATCATCGGAATTGTCTCATTGCTCTTTACGATTACTGTAATTCTGGTGCTTTTTTTTTTTTTTTAACTAACTCCGTCTACGTCGGGCCTTGGAAAAAAAAATATATAAAAAAGAAAAGTAATAAAAGAATTGATATATGTATGTAAATGCAATTTTTCTTGGTCGGAGTATGGATCTATACGGATGAAGAAATTTTGTCAAAAAGGATCTCATATCAAGTATTAGTTGCTAATCATAGTTACTGTACGTACTGTATGCTTATTCTTGGGACTGTAATTATAGCGCTAGTGCTTAACTAATCCGAAAATGTATAATTAGATTAGTAGATAGAAGTTGTATGAGTGAGATAAGGAGATATAAAGTTTAAATTATATTAGATTCTTAGAGAGATTTAAATAAATTCAGTGCGTAGAGACACCGGACTATGTACAAACCGAAAGTAATTAAAATAAATAGTTAGTATGTTTTGTTCTTCCGAAAAAGATCTTGTACCTTGTGCTCTTTGCCCATATTATAAATTTATTAAAATAGATTTATTAGATTCCATTTTTAAATGGTTATTAAAATCATCACAAGAATTCTTTCGTATGCGAAATTATCGTCTGCGTTTGTCCGCTTTAATTTTTTTCTTGCATGATTGTAGACTAAGGTTGGTCGAGCAGAATGCCCGCCTTTTGACCGCTACCTTGATGCCCTTCAATGAATCTCAATGATTATAGATACGATATCTTGCCCCATTTCCTACACGTATAAAATTGCACAAAACATTCAGTTATTCGCAGTGCGTAATACGGTGTGATTGTGAAAAGACAGGTCTACGTAAATTTTCATTCTATCCTTTTGAGGTAAGATCTAACAGTGATTGGGGGAACTCTAGATCGTTGATTTCCTTTAAATTTTTCCGATCATAAAAATTTTTAACTTCACACGCATTGTTACAAATTCATTCATTCAAACAAATGAATAAATGAAAAAACGTTTTTATTTTTTTATTTATCAATCGCACTACATATGTATATATGTAAAGTATATTCATAATATTTTAATACAGACATAATACAGATTATTTTTGTCATTCGTTCGAAATCATTACTCTTATCAAAAGTTTATATTTTTTATGATATTACGAATGTATCGAAAAGGGTAAAATTGTCTAAACAATATGATCATCAATACTGAAAAAATCAAATTAACAAAAACGTACTTGCTTCTTGTTTATTTATTTATTATATATTTTATTTATACATTACATTAAGTAAATGAACTTGATAAATGCAGATGCATCCACATCCGTTGATAGTAATTTTACTTCTATTCGTCGTGACGGAAAGAAGCAATTGTGACGATAAAGCAGAATGGTATTTCGGTTTACGTTCTGCCTTGAAAAATTGTCCTTCGATGCCATGGAACAATCTCAGTCAGGATGATTTTTTTGATGTCTTTCGTCAATGTATACAACAACGGGCTCTCAACTTTTTGGATTCCCTTCTTGTCGACGATATCATACCGGTTATCGATGGAATCGATTTAATTAGATTTCAAGATAATTCGACGTCTTTACCAGATGAAATGGCTAAGTACGTCCTTGATTATCGAAACTAAACCATGAGACATAGAATGTTGAATTGTAAATAATGTTTCAACGAGTACACAAATGTTATTATCTTTCGTCAAATTCATATTCTCTCTTTCAGAAAGGAAAGTATGTACAATGAGACAGAAGATACTTCAAATTGGACAGGAATAGTTCTAAATCGATTGACCGGCATTCTACGCACGCACGTTTTAAAGATCGATGTTGATCACATAGTTAACACTATATCTTCGCCCATGAATGAAACTGAAATAGATAGATCTGATAGTAATAATACCGTTCAAGGTAATAAATGATATTATCTTTTAGAAAAATTTTAGAAAAGCTTCTTAATTGGATTATCTTTCACAATGGATTATCTATTTGCTGATATATTTTTTTTTTCTTCTTTTATTTTATTATCAGGACGGAGGCGCCGCCATCGACGACGTCATAATGTAATGCCTCTGATGATGATGGGTCTATTGTTGATGGGTTCAATACTTGTACCAATGGGTTTTCAGTTCCTTGCCGTTCTTGGCGGTAAAGCTTTACTTCTTGCTAAGATGGCTTTGTTATTGTCAAGTATACAAGGACTCAAGAAGATAGCAACCAACGGTGTGAATTATGGCTTATATCATGCACCTGTATCTGAAGCTTGGCATGAAAGAAGTCATCAAGAAACGCCAACACATTTTGATTTACCCTATCCGATACACGCTCAGACACACGCTTGAAATTCGTATTTACGATCAACAATACGTGTCGACTTCAATGAATTTTTTCATCGTAACATACACTCGGTCGTATTTTTCATATAGATATATATATATATATATATATATATATATATATATATCAGTTAATACGTTTTGATAGGTAGGTATCTATTTACGAGCAACAAGTAGACAATTTCTAAGTTGTTAACGTTTCTTGTTATTTTATTTATGTTGAACATCTCTTATGTCGATATTGATTCTTTCTTAGTAATCAATAATACTTCTTATTATTGTTACTTTTATCTTCACAGTAGTCTCTTTTATCTAATATTGTTCCAATAAGAAAACATATGTATGTACTTTGTCAGTCATTAGATAAGATACATATAAAGTTATCTTCCGTTGTATTCTATATCTTTTAATATTATTGGTTCTTAAAGGAAGTTAATGTTGTTATTGGTAGAGAATATGTTAGATAATAATATAGAAAATTTTCTACGTTAAGATACAGTATCAAAGCATTCATTGAAATTAATTATATGCCGCGTCGATACTGCATCCAAATTAAATTTCATCGATCAAATGTATTTAATTTCATCTATTAATATCAATTAATTGTTTAGCAATAGATTTGTTTTTTTGTGAATTTTATCTCGAATTGTTTAATTCCTACAAAGAATATCGTTTTCTAATTTCTTCTTGAGTTCTCTACTTCTCCTGGCAAAGTTGGTAAGTAATAATTCATAGTAATTCATTATTATTATTATTATCTTACGTCGTCTTAATCTTGAGAATGTGATCAGAAAATAAAACACTCCAAATATTGGAAAATTTTAATGACAGCATATATTACTAAGTTACATCAGCTATTGAAAATCATTTAACAATACAAAACCTTACATAAACTCAATATTTATATTTGCAATAGTGTTTACGCAATAATATTACGTCTTCGTAAACATACGCATTTCGTGATTACGTGCACCTTGTAAAACTGATTGCATTACACATGCGTACAGTTTCCATTATACGTTTCATATACATACGCAAAAATTATCATATCCTTTCCATGTATATATATATATATATATATATATATATATATATATATATATATATACATATATATACATATATACACATACATATATATATATACACATACACATAATTTGTTTGCACATTCGATGTAAAACATTGATAGTGAAATTACTAATATATCCGAATATAACATATATTTATTAACACTAGAGCGAAATTCTTAACCTGGCAACATGTATTTAATACGTATATGCACAGTAGGAAGCTTGCGCATGAAATATTGGTCAGTTTCTTTCATATCTCTCTTACAATGTTGCATAATTACAACATCGAGAGAAGCATTCTACAAAAGGAGCCTCTCATCAAATTTCGAATACGAGACTAGTGAAGAAGATTTTGCGATCATCTCTGTTATTATCTATCATTCCTAAAAAGTACAATGCTCGGAAATTACGAAAAAATAATAATTTTAAATATTTTACGTCTCGAAAAAATTTTATTTTTTCTCGAACAACTATAGAGATTTGAATAACTTCATCTTTATTAAATAGCTGGTATGAAAGTTAGTTATATATTATAATTGATATCAATCAGACTGTATTATCACGTGTATAACAATGCTTAAGGCAATGATCAAAATTAAATTGATCCTAGACGAATTATTGAGGAAAAACAAAAATGATCGCAACGAAAATGCACTTTGCATAAGCCGATCAATCCGTTGGACGCACACGGTCCATTATTCTAAAATATCTATTTAGTGTGTAATTTGTAACAAAATGTGGGACTTCGCAGATATAATTCGCTTTTTTCTATGGACCCTATATTCTCGGGTCTTTCTCATTTCTTTTCTTTTTTTTTGTTCTCTTTTTGCATTTGCTTTTGTTTGTTTGTTTGTTTGTTTGTTTTTTTTAATTTTCTTTTTTCTTTCACGACGCATACAATCCATTAAAGTACATTTGCGAAAGACATGTGTTAGAACCACGATTTCTTATTCCTAAGTGCAAGTACGGCGCAAGAAAATGTACAATTATTATATAATATACATATTCAAGGCTTGATGAAACTGGTACGAATTTTCAAGCGCACCTTGCCGGAGAAAAAAAAAATTCCATTTTGCACTAAGTTATTAATTATAAGGAACATAGAGTACACAAGTCTAACAATAAGAATCCAAATAGTATTTATTATATTCAGTGAATATGTATAATCATCACATTACACACGACAATCGTTTTCAACGTATACGTTGATATATTTGCTTATCGTGAATGTGCGTTATTTTATCACTGAATTATATATAGGTACAATAGATTCTCGATCACCCGTGTCGTTCGGCGATACTTTAATCATTTTAAGACGATTTGAATATATAAAAAGAAAAATTATTTTTTTGCAATTTACATATCTTAATTCTTTCATATTCCAACACGACATTGTTTTTTTTATTCCATCCACAGCTCAAGATTTAGAATCTAGAATTAACATTTGGATTCGGATAATCGATGGTCTATCGTATATATTGTTGCCATTTTTAATTCGGTCCTGCTTAGCCTTCCTACTTTTATATATCGTCAATTAATATTTCTTTTATTTTTTGTTTTTTTCTTTTTTATTATTTTTTTATTTTTTTTAATTTTTTTTTCTTCCGCCCACTCCCTCCCCCCTCCCCCCTCTCGCTCCAGCAATAAGTTTAAATAAGAGAGATACTGCACGTTAGGACCTTCTTTTCATTTTTCTGGAGATGTATTTATCTTAATCTTTTTCCTTTCTCTTTCTCTCTTTTGCACAATTCGAATCTTGACGAAGGATATAAATAGCTGTTATCATTCAATGTTACGTATATAAGACGAATTTATTTCTCATTTTAACTAATCGCGTTTCTACAAATTAATGTTCCGTCGTTTCTACGATATCTCCATTCTAAGCTCAAAAATCGCGAGGAAATGTTGATTTCGTGAAATCAAACATAATCTTTGAATGAAAATACTTATTTGTTATCTAATCGATGACTTTCTTTTTCCTATTTTTTTTTCTTTTTAAACGCATCCGCTTTTCTTTTTTTTTTTAAGATATTTTAATAGTTAATACGAGTAATTAATTCAGCCTATATATAGAATCTGGAATGACCTGTACTTTGAGTGTTAGCAATATCAGTACATTACGCGGCATTCCTTTTATTATTGCGGGTTATTTTTTTTTCTTTTTCTTTTTTTTTCTTTTTTTTTTCTTTTTTTTTCTTTTTTTTTTTTTTTTTTTTATTAAACTTCTACTCTTCCAAGAACGATACACTTGCGGCTGGCATAAAACTTTCGTAAATTTCATATATAGGATTAGTAAGAATCTCATGTATTTCTTTCTTCCTCTTTCTCTCTCTCTCTCTCTCTCTCTCTTTCTCTCTCTCTCACCTTTTCTTTCTATCTTTTTGTCTATTTTTCTTTTATTCCGAATGATGAAAGACTATGTTCTCTAGCGAATATTAGAGAACGAGCGCTTTTAAATATTTTATTCATCTGTGTTTATATTCATCAGCGCGTAATAAGTACATATTTATGTACGTATCTAGCTATCCAATAATTTACAATATCACATGCACTTTTTTTTTTTGTTTTAAATAGGATTGTCAAACACATACCTATACAGATATGTACCATCTATTCTTAACGATGCAGCGTATCATACGAGGTGATAAGGTAAATATACCTGCGCACATTTTCTTTATAAATATAAGCTGCCGTATTCTTCGGAAAAAGAAAAGAAAATTTCCGATTAACGTGAGATATAGCAAATTTTCATCATTAAATAATCTAGCGACTATTTTTTCTTATTTTTTTTTTCTTACTTTTTTCTTTTGTCTTTTTTTTCTTTCTTTTTTTTTTTTTTTTTTTTTGTACGTACGCATCATACGTTTACTCTCTTCATGACGATTCGACGACAATTTCGTGTTTTACGAAGGTCTACAATTATTATTTATACATTTTCTTTTAACACGTTAAAACATTTCAGAATACGTTTAATTAGTTCGGTTTTTACATACAGCATCTCCCACGAAAAGCAGTAAATTCGTTTATCGTCTAAGGCCGAAGCTATCCGGAAAAAACGTTCATCCCATTTCTATATCTACGAAATGGTTTATTTTCTGTTCGTTTATTCTATCGATTGATTTTCACTTTAACACGTTCGCCACTATTTCATTGAAAAATTCGTACAAACCATGTTATTGTACTTTCTATCAATCATATTTTATTCGACTTAATATAGAAATATTTTTGGAAATAACTTACGTACAAACATAATAAATATATTCAAGAAGCCGACTAAACATTCTAAACATCTCAAATATATTAGGATACGATTATAAACTGTTATATTTATTGAATTTTCATCGTAAATATTTTTTATTTATTGTGAAATGTGAACTCTGGTCCTTTAACGAGAATGCGATGAATTTAAACGAACGTGTTAAGTAATATAATCAAAAAAAAAAAAAAAAAGAAAAAAAAGGTAATAAAAAGTAGAAGATACGTATATGCATATGTAGATACATGTAATGTCAAATATGAGTATTATAAAAAAATGAGCCTCGTGTGTAGATCATTTAGAAATGTTTTAAACAACGAATAAGCTTTTAATGATATATAAAAGTGTAAGAAATTTTAAAATACTTATATAATTGAAATAAGAAACATCCATTCGAATGATGTCATTCGATAATAAACTTAAAATATCCATTTCATGAAAAAATACGATAAAATAAAATCTAATATGAATTATGCAGATAGCTTTTTTTTTCAGCCTTAGAACGAATGTCCATAATAAAAATTTTCTATCGCTTATACGCTAAATTTTTACATATAATTTTTCTTCTTCTTTTAGTTTTTCTTTTTTTTTCTTTTTTTTTTTTTTTTTAGTTTTTTACTACCATAGCTTAAAACATATTATCTTCCAGTCATAAGAACATCACAAATAAGATACAACACGCACATGAAAATCGAGAACTTACTTAAATTTATTATCGGTGTCAGAGAAATAATATACGCGTTTAATTTCGTTCATAAGATAGTTAACATCGTTATACTAGGAAATATCTAAAGGTTTAGGCTCATACTTTAACATACTTCATTCGTTTATCCGATCGATCGAAGGCGCGAATAACGAATATAATGAGCACTTTCACATATGATTAATGTGAACAAATCGATCTTAAAAAGGCATTAGATATCGATGATAATAATAATAATAATATTATAAGCGCTTATGTTCGCGTTAATTATGTCATTGACAGATTTTGATTCTTTTCAATCAATAGATTCATTGTCAAACTATAACAAACGATTCCATGAAATGTGCGAACAGAGTATAAGATTTTTCGTTGCACAGAATTGGCTTCGTTCGATAAAACATTCGTTCGTGATTTGTCCTTTTTTTTAATCTGCGATTTTATCTAAATTTATACAACAGTCACATATTCGAAAGTTCTATTTACAAAATTCTACAGATATAGCTGATAACAAACATTGATTTTTGGCTATAAATCGGGAGGGTTAAGTGGATAGGGGAAGGAAGGAGAGAGGTTGATATCCTATATCGCAGAAAGTACGCATCATTTCTATGGAAACATCGTTATTATGTTCCCCATTAATTCGGCTCTCTTTCTTTTTCTTTTTTTTTTTATCTTCTTCTTCATCTTTTTCTTCTTCTTCGAAAGAGAGCCTTTGTTATCATGGGAATGAAAATGACGTTAAGTGCACAATAATATTCTTTTTTGCGCATATGATGCGATAAACAAAATAACGAGAATGTGTGTGTGTGTGTATAAGTGTCTGTGCGTGTACGTGTAAAAAGAAAAGAACGCTATTCGAGCTAGAAGTGCACAAAGATCTTTACAATATTAATCCTATAAACGAATAGTATAATTCATATAATAGTACGCAATTGACCATCCACGTAGGACAATGTATTGTACATAAACGTTTTCTTTTTTTTTTCCATTTTTTTTTTCTTTTGTACCAAACGTCAGATTTTTTTTCTCTTGCCCACATCATGATGCACACACACGAATAAAATAAGGATACATACGGAGTTTAATGAAATTATTCGCCAAATGAAAAAGAAGAGACGAAAAAGGAAAAAAGAAAACAACAATAACAACAACAACAGCAGCAACATCAACAACAACAACAACAACAAACAACAATAAAATAAAAAGAAGAAGAAAAGAAAATTGACTACAATTATGCCAGCTACTTTCTTCGAGCTTTTGTCGTAAGAACTGCATAGCTATATACAAATTGGCATTATAGATATCACAGTTACAATGTATGACGACGACAATCGCGGAAGGAAACTTCTCTTAAAGCACTGCCTTTTTTGTTTATGTCACAACTAGCACCATATAATGTGTAATATGTATATAGATACAATATAATTCTTGTTTTCTTTCTTTGTTTTTGTTTTTTCTCTTTTTTTTTTTCTTTTTCTTGTCGATCGTTATTAATGTTACGCAATTGTAATACATACACCAATGATAATTATTATTACTATTATTATTATTATTATTATTATTATTATTATTATTATTGTTATTATTATTATTATTATTATTTGATCGTTTTATCTCGTTACTCCCTCTCTCTCTTTCTCTCTTTCTCTCTCTGTTATCATTTACGAACTTTCGATATAGTTTCTTCCATCCAACGAGCTTGTATCTATTATATAATTGTATGTATTTCTATATATACATACGTACATATGTAATTTATGTATGTATGTATATATTTATGTATGTATGATGTATGTATGTATGTATGTATGTATGTATGTATGTATGTATCTATGTGTATATGTATGAATGGATGTATCTCCCTAAGGCTATACTTTCGTTTTCGGATATTATATTAACGTTTCTCTTTTTACTTTTTCATTATCTTTTCATAGGATATGCACATTTCTTTCCATTGATTCCCCTTCCCCTGTCCGCCCTTTTCACCGATCACGAATCGTTTCAATTAATTATGTACGAGAAAGAACATTCCTTGAGAAAATTCAACTACGAAGTTACGAATACGCGCTAAGAAGAAAAGAGAATAATAATAAGGATGAAACGTCGATTTCATAGATCGCGATTTAACTTTCTTCGTTCATGATTATTATATCTAGAAATATAGGCCGAGAAATATAGATTATACGTTCGCTAAGATAACGGCGAATAATTTATGTTTAAAATAATTCCCATGAAGATTTTCGTGCATTCGATCGATAAATTGTCTCTAATCAGAACCGTGAATAGAATTTATCTTTCTTTCTTTCTTTTTTTTTTCTTTCTTCTTTTTCTTTTTTTTTTTTTTGTTTTTGTTGGAAAAGGACGTAAATCTTAAATCGCACATTTAGACATTTCCGTTTATCGTAGGCACCTTATTATATGGAGTTTTTTTTTCTCTCCCTCTCCTTGATCAACGAAAGAGAGACGATCCTTTATCATCGATGAATATATCGTATCAAAAATGAATACGCGATATTATTAATATCTTTTTGTCCTACTCAACAACGGAACGAAAGCCGTGCCCGTGGAGTGTGCGTCCTTATATGAGCAGGTGATTATGAAAGTGCAATAAGTCATTTGAGATATTAAAAGGACATATTTTGTCGCTCGTACATGCGCTATATTTAAAATTATATTACATTGGGTAAAAGAGAATTATTATTTTTTTTCTTTTTTTTTTTTCTTTTTTTTTTTTTTTTTCTTTTCAAAAATAAATATACTTACTTTTTCTGTGCTTGTCATTATAAAAAAAAAAAAAAGAAGAAAATAAATAAATAAAAATAATTTTTAAATAATTCAAATCGAAATGTGAAAATATCTCAAAATAAAAAAACTATACGACTTAAACAATTTTCATAATCATAGGCTCATATTTTTCCTTGTATATATTATCCTTGTCCCGTAAATACAATAAACTTTAATGCCTATTTATATCGTGAAAGAGATCTGGTGAGATAAATACTATATATTGCATAACATTTCTTTTTTTCTCTCTCTGTTTTTCTTTTTTTTTTTCTTTGCCTTGATACCATAAACCTTATAACATACGTATGTATGTACTTATGTCGTAAAATTGATAAGAAAAGCAACCGTTAGTATGACAATAATGGAATCAATCGCCATACAAATGTATAATGCAATATTGTGATTCTTACAAGCACGTATGTAATATGCTTTAGAGAAATGCGTGCGCCTTATTTTTTAATTAAATGTTACCTTTTTCTTTTTTTTTTTGTATTGAAATAAATATAAACAAATATATAGGAAAACAATAAATTTACCAAAAATTGTAAAATTTATATAGACCTGTGTTTTTTTACAATGTTAACTTCGTATAATAAACTGAAGAAAAAAAAAAAAAAGAAAAAAAAAAGAAAAAAAAGAAATAGAAAAAGAAACAAACACACATCAATCGAAAGTATCAATAATTTTATAATAATTATGATTCGCACATATTTGCGCGCGTTTCCTATCACGATTGGTATTCAATTTAATGTTTAATTATTTACTACTTTTTCATTATTTCCGGTTAGTTTGAATTAACGTAGAGCATAAATTATTTAACATTATCACATGTGTTAACATACTGGATGTTCAACTCATGTCCACCATGATAGCTTACACTGAAAAGAAGACTTGTTTCATGGCAACTTTTGAGGTAATATTATATAATGCGCAATATATTATCACGTAAACTAATGCGGTACAGTCTAATATTGTAGTATTGCAACGTTTTTACCGGAGTTAATGTCAAAATTGACACATTTACAAGTATTTCTTGGACAAGGGATGAACAACCAGCAATTACGATATATATATATATATATATATATATACATATATATATATACATATATATATATATATATATATATATATATATATACATATATATAAGGTCATATTATAAGAAATATTAATATAAATTAATAAAAGAAGATCCCTGATTATATATATTTGAAAAACTAAAACACAACTTTCAACATTTGGAACGACCACTCAATCATACTATACGCACTACCGAAGACATATCTATCGACATATTTTTTTTTTACAATTGCTTTAGAAATCCTTGCAATTATATACAAATACACAAATAATGCATGCTCCCGAATGATAAGTATTTTCTTATACAGATTAAACCTTAACTGGGGATGTGGTAATTAGCTTTTACAGAAATACAATCTGATTGGCCCCAACATTTAGATATTCATAAAATTGTTAAACATAGTTGTACAAAAATAGCATTGCCGTTTGTGTGCGATTAGCTAGAATTATGAGGCCATAGGAAATCTAAATAAAATAAATGTAAGATTTATCAATTTAACATAAACTTCCATTTTTCAATTATAATTTTTTAAATTTGTGCATAAATATGTTTGGGCAGTGAAATCCTATTGACCTCACATCCCTGGTTAAAGTTAACCACGAATAAGCGTAGCGAGTTTGCTAAGAGATATAAAGTCTTGAATACTAATGGTCACTTAACACGAGGTAAAACTGATAATAATATATAACGTGAAAAACAATTGCTTTCATGAAGCATTATAATATAATCGATTAAATTTATACTTTCCTAAAGTCATGATGTAAAATGATATACAGTAGCGACACGGATAATAGTGATTTAAAGCATGCCTAGGCTTCCATATTTCAATGTCGTATCTGAGTGAATCTGCATTTCGTAGTGGGCGGATGTGATATTAGTAGAAAGAAGATATGACTCTATCTTCTATAATCTTGAAAAAAAAAACCCATTCTATATTCTAATGTTCTAGGAGATCTAAGGAATTCTTCTCTTATTCTTAAAGATGGAGTAAATGCAGAAAATTCCTGAATTACAAATACGTATTCATTATTTTTCAAAACGTGTTAATATCCCACACTAAATCCTTAAAGAGGATATATTTAAACATTTCTAAACTACATATATAATATCTTTCAAAAAGTGTGCTCTTAAAGAAGAAAATTTTACTCTATTTCTAAAATCCTTGTACTAAATACCTCACAGAACAAAACAAAGCATACACATCACTATAAATCTATTACATTCTGCAAGTAATTGTACTACATCTATTATCCATAAAAGAATGATATATCTAAAACTGTCGTTATTATCTCACAAACCCTATTTTGTTAATGTATGTAATATGCTTTATACTATATTAGGCAGCAGTGGTTAGGTCATTTAAATATCTTGTTCATAGCATTACCAAGTACAATGTTTCAATTAAATTATTCAAGTATTCTTATAACACCAATCAGATGCTCGAGGCAGTTTTAAGATCACACAGACCCAACAACTGGCATCAAAGAAGCCAACACAATGTGTCGCTATTGTATATATATATTTTTCTCTTCAATGTACTATAATTACTATATTACTAATTTACTAAGATATCTCTGTTTGTTAGAAATATCATGTCGTTGTTATTATGCACACTCACGAGATTATGTTACATCTATGCACACAGATATGTGTAAATGGACGATATATGAAAAGTTTAGCATGTGTACATAAATGTTATGTGATTGTGCGTTCATCGGTGAATACTCTGTACCTAATTTGCGCATTAATCTTATATGCAACCAATGTGTCTTAAGTATATGTACTGCAGTGAATAATGTACATAGTACAATAGTTAGCATTTTAATTATATATTAAAGACAACAAAAATGTTGCATATATCGAAACGAATCCGATTGCACCTTTACAATTATTAATCTTTTAAAGTATTGGAGAATATATAATATCGCCTAAAGTTTCGAAGGAATTGTCTACTTGACACACATCTGGGTCATATATTTAAGGAAGGCCACATTGAACTAGTCTAAAATATTATTTCCTATTATCTAAATCAATATCGATAAAATGTAGCCTAGATTATTTATCCCATGGCGCAACTGAAAAACAGTCAATCAATGATCATTTCAGATGCTTTCATAGGAAAAATTTTTTTGTATGAATTAAGAAATTCGATAAATTTAGAAAATAAATACATGGTCTCAGCTATGATGAATAAAGAAAATTGGCATTTTATCATTTTGCTTTCTATAGTACCATCAAATAAGCAAAGTTTACATACAATTATGTGATGTACACTCGAACCATAAATTGTGCACATCAAAATACCCCATAAACACCCTTTAGATTATAAGATTTTAAATATTGAATACATATTAGAAAACTATGGAGTTATACAAATGACTTGTAAAAAGTTAGTAGACTTAGCTTTCACAGAAGTGAACTAATAAAAGTGGAAATATTTTCTCATTTAAGCTAACACACGTAACTCTCTCCAAGTAGCTTTTGTATGTAGTGCCATTCTAAGTTTTAAAGAGAAGATTATAGAAAACATTTCTAGAAGCCACTGAAAAATCTTTGTGAACGCCAAATACATAAAAAGCTGTTATCAACCAATGTACAAGCAAGAATTTTCATGAACTTTTTAATTATTATTAGAAAGGTTGCTGATTCCAAGAGTTTTCTGATTTTCAATACGCTTTATCACAAGGACTGGATCATCAGAAGTCTCAACGATTTTCTTCTCTAAATCCAAATCGCACAGCAACGTGGCTTGCATTGCATTGTACATACCGCTTCTTGCATAACGAGATGCCTTTGTCAATTCATGAACACTGTTGGCCAGAGTTAATATATCTGAAATCAGAAAAAATAAATCACATAAGTACTATTCCAAATTAACTATCTGCATATTATTTCTTTTTGTTACAAAATGTTCTATTTTATCAACTATATTGCTAAATTCATTTTTTAATATATTCATTATAATTTGATCCTGCACCAATAAAAATCAAAGTTTAAATATACTTCAAAATTTAGAAACCTGATAATAAAAAATAAAATTTGAAAAAGTTCTATTTTTCTTTGACAACAAAAAAAAGTTTCATTATAATTTTTATAATATAGATAGAGTAGTCATAGTATAGATAGAGTTTTAGATAATTTTATTTTCTTAATATAATAAAAATATAACTGTTCTTTTTAATTGATAACATTGTAGTACAATTGTTTATGCTAAACAAATTTATAACTATCAACACTTGTTAACCGATTAAATATATATATTATTTATATTTATATATATATATATATATATATATATATATATATATATATATATGTATATATAAATATAAATATAAATAATTTAATATTAATAATTTTTTTAAAAAACTGTTTATTATCTTCATATTTAATAAATTATATAAATTCAATAAAGTCAATGCAAAATAAGCAAAAACTCCATCAGAACACGTCTAATTAAACGTATCTAAAGAGTTAACATGCTATACTAATAAATTCATATTTCTTGTTTAAAAATGTAGATATCAGTTTATTCATAACTCTACTTGTATATATTAAAAAGAAAAACAAAAAATCTTTCTTTCTGATAACATGCTATGGAATTTTGTGCAATGAGATACACAGTAATACCTGAAAATAAACACTTTGGACATTAAACCAATGATGTTTTAATAATATTCCACCCAATGATTTTTTATTATTAGTATATTATATTATTATATCGAAGACTTACATCACATTTTGTTTAAATTTAAGGAGCAACAATTTCATACAACAAATTCTTATTCTTTACTATAAGAATATATTAAAAAAAAAGATATGTTGTCCAAAAAAAAACAATTAATTTAACAATATATATATATATATATATATATGTATTATACATTGTATATTATATGTTATACATATATATATTGTAAACATAATATGAGGAAGATCTTTGGTGACTTCTGGTTTAGGCAAATATATTTTTATTGCAACATGTATTACTAGAAGATACTATTAACAAACTACTACTACATGGTAGAGCTGATGCATCCTTTATAAGAATCATATAAATATTATAGTACAATCATGACAAGTACAAGTATATTCTAAAGAATAAACTTTAAATAAAAGTGTATATGATTTCTAATGCAATGTTGCAGATACTTCTCTTTTATATAAAAGTACTATATCTACTACTAATTTATTTATACATATAAAGATATTCTCATTCAAACTATGTCAAATAAAATTTAATTTAATATCTCAGGCTGTTCTTTGGATCTAATTTATGAAACTCTTACTAAAAAAATCTATTTAAAAGCACCCCAATCTTATTGAGATTTACAAGGGTCATGGTCTCAATATAGAATGTGTGATAAAAAGCAATTACTTAACAGGACACATATGTATCATCATCAATAACATACTTTGAATACAGACAGGATTAAAAAAAAAAAAAAAATCAAAATAATTAAAATAAAAAAAAATATATGCCACTCACATAACCGTTGTGTCTGTGATCATCCGTATTATGTTTTTTGCTACACGGATCCGGGTAGCACTTGAATATTGATAGAACCATAACAATATCGAGTTACACCAATAGACACATGAGCGAGCTCCTTAGCGAAAGCAATGCTGTGCAATAATTCGTGTATTATATAACACAATATCATGGACAAAATTAATAAAAAGGTAACTTACCATTATCATTATACACGAGAATGCAATGAGGATTTTCTTTTTGACGTTTGGTAGCATTTGCGATCTCCTGCTTTCGACAGTCTTGAACAAATTTGATTGCTTCTAGCCAATACTGCATTGCCTTGTGTATACGTTGATTCATTGAACTTCCACGCAAGCACTCCATCTGATAGACAAAATCAGTTCAATTATGCATTATTCACAAATAATTTTTTTTTTTTTTTTTTTTTTTTTTTTTTAATATCAAGAAAATATAAAATAATATTAACAATTTTTGCAATATAATAAAATCTTTAAAGTGTGCATTTTTATAATTAAATATAATCATTTAGATGTACAAGTTTTCATTAAAAGTTTCTCTAAACTATATAAATTGTACTATTAAAATGAAATATATTTATAAAATAAAATAATGATCTTGTAATTTAATACGTGTAACAAAAGTTAAGATAATTGTAGTATTTACTTTTGCTATTAATGTGATCACCCGGGCATGTTCTCGTAGGTAATCAATAATTAATCGATCTACTCTTGATGGGTTTCCTTGAAGCCGTGGAATAGGTATATTATTTGCACTGGTTACTCTTTTTCCAGGAAATTGTGCAGCTAATCCAGCCTCACATTTCTTCCTTTCTTTTTCTAATTGTTTAAATTGTTCATAAGTTTGTTCTAATCTAAGATGCAATATACTTGATGGACCTGTGCGTCTTGCTATAGTATTACTGCCTTTAAGATTGAGTCCTCCACCGTATAACATTGAGTAAATAGGTGGAATAGGAAGCGGAACAGGAACTGGCATCATTGGAGAGAATAATCCAGGTCTTCCAGCAGTCATGTTTGGTATTAAAGTTGAATTAAACATTATATCAGGTGGTGGAATACTAGATATATTTTGAACACTTGGCATTTGATGTTGTTTTATGACATAATTATAAACATCTCTTCCAAGAGCAGATTCATTAATCTTATTGGTCAAACGATTTCTTGATGTAAAAGCTGCTTTATCAGATGAACCACAGGATTGCATTTTATATGCAGGATTATGAGTATGAGATTGCTTTAAATCCTTGTGATACGGCGTAAAGTTTTGCGAAAGTGTTTTCAAGTTCTCCACATTCTTTGTAACATTATGTTGATAATTATGATAATCATATTTAACTATTGCCTCATTTTCATCTCGCGGGCTTATATTTTTTGGAAAACCGATAGAGGAGTACATTTTTGTTTCAATAGTCTTTGGCTTAGTATTTATAATCTTTAATAAATTATTATCAGTTCTATGATCATAATTGCTATTAATGCAAATATTCTCATTTGTGTCTAAATCATTAATAGATGGCACAGCACATTCATTAGTACAAGGAAAACAGTCAATTGGATGCTTATGGTTTTGGTCCACAGATCGATCTATTTGATAATTAGATGTTTGCTGATGTAATAAGCAAACCTGTTCATTATTCATAGTAACATTTCCAGTACTTAATCTAATAGGTTCATATAAATCTTTGTACTCTGCAATACCATTGTGTTGAGTATTATTTCCAAAACAATTCTGCAGAGTTATATCACTAGAAGTGAAATGCTGCAGTGAAGAACTTGTTCCAAAAGAAGCATCCGTACTAAGATTTATCATTGTTGAGTTTGGTCTATAAGTTTGATTATTTCCAGTCATATTGTACAAATCATGAGTCGCAACTGTAGGATTATCATGTAAATTTAAAGGTGCACTTGATCTAAAGCTATTATAATATACTGCTTCATTCATAACAGTCAAATTTGGTGATTCTGAGGCTAAATTTAAAGCATCATTAAAATTTAAATCTGAATCAATGGATGTTCGGATCCGTTGATAATTTGTGAGCGTATCTTGTGTAGTTACTGGAGTCATTAAAGTTTCTGGCCAACTAGAAGACTGTTTTGAATAATTTATTTCATCTGCTGTTGTCAATAAAGTGTTACAAACTGGTGGATTAGTTATACTACAGCAACTTTCATTGGTAGAGTGCGCAGCATACTGATGAGAATTACTATTATATCCACTTCTAATCATTCCACTACTATATAAATTTCCTTGATCTGCTGATATAACAGGTTGTTCCATACATCCATTCAGACTTAATGTTCTTAACTCTTGACAAAGATTACTAGAATTTTGATCAATTATATTTGAATTACAACTATTGTTCATCAATTTGTTCAGTGGATAATGATCATTACAATCAATTGCATCATTTTGGGGAATTTTTAAATTATCCTCCATTCTATCGGCGTTACAAAAATGAGGTAATGATAAAAACGGAAAATTGCTATTATAACTATTGTTATAAGTATGATCAACGATAGTAGAGTCATCATCAAGAATTTTGGAAACTAAATCATTGACCATGGAATTGTTTAGATCTTGATTGTCCTCATCTTCCAAATTCATCTAAAAAAACAGATGATGAAGATTTTAAATCATCAATATCTACAAAACAGATTTCAAAAGAATAATGTGCTATAAGTAATAATGATAAGTAATATAAATTTAATTAATTTAATATTATGCTCTGTTATAAATTAAAAATAACGCATGTATATGAATCTATATAAAACAAGTTTTAAAAGAAAAACTATTGTCTGTATTATATAAATGATTAAAATATAATATTTAACATTAGAATGTTATTAAGAAAATAATATATTGAATATATAGTATAGTAAATGTATGCCATATTAAGAGATATAACTCCAAACTCGATATTCGATAAGAACGTAATATAAATTCACTTCAATGATTAAGAATATGATATAAAATTTAAATAAATGTATAAAGGCATTAAATAGGAAAAATATTAAATATTATAATTAACCATAAGAGTATCTTTAAAATAAATCTTCATTAAAGTTATTCAATAAATTAAATATTTCCCTTTATAAATGACCATTTGAGATCAATCATTATTTGATTTTGAATATAAATTGTAATAAAATTCGATAAGTGAATTTATTGAAATAATTACTGAATTTTTTAATAACTAAACAAAAAATTTTTAAATAATTAAAAATTCGCACATACATTATTTACACAATCTAAATAACTTAAATCATATGTTTCTTTAACTATATTGCTCTAACAGAAGCAAACGGTGCATTGTCTATCGCAAATAATTTTCAAATTTTAAACGATCGAAACTTTCTCATGTAACAAAGGGCATCGATATATCATTTCACAAAAGTAAACTTTTATTTATTTGATTGAAATTCATTTTAATAAAAGTAATCATTCATCGAGCAATATTCTTTTCGAAAAGAAATAAATCCAATAAAAATAGATTTTTTTAATTGTCATTTGTCATTTTATACAGCTCCAAAGCATCTTGATCGAAATAGTTTTTTTTCACTGTACGAACAATACAAAATCAAACTTCACTTTTCTGTCTCGACTAAAGTGAACTTGAAAAAATGTTTTACCTTGTCAACACTGAAACAATTGTTGCTAATAATCGTAGCTACATCGTGCACCTCGGATAGAGCCATTTGTTAAAAAAACACTGTGATGATCACCTCCTCTGCGCGTCATTACCCTTTCACTCATGCGGCTTCTGCCTGCCTATTGTATACGTTCTGAAAACACAATTTAATTCGCATTTCGAGTCACATCAAAAAGACGCTTACATTCAGCATTGCAGGCCCGTATACATGGATTATACCGCGAACTTCTTCGTCTAACGTACGTTTTTATATAACGGTCCTCTTTTGTCCAATGATAACGTTCGTATTCTAGGGAAATTCTCTGATCGCATAAAGGACAAGAAAATTTCTTGAAAAAAAATAGCGCGCGAAAAAGGAGACAAAGTGCATCAAAAAAAAAAAAAGAACGAAGAAAACGAGCACAAAAAGAATGTTTTTAGAACGATAACTCAAAATCACTTTACTATATTAAAAATATGTATATATGCGTATAACAGTATAAAGAATATAAAGCGGATTGTTAAAATTTGTCAAGAATAAAAAATTATTTGCTTAAAAAAAAAAAAAAAAAAAAAAAAAAAAAAAAAAATCGTATATGTACATATTTATATGGTACATAATTCATAAATAAAATATCAATTTTTTCTCATATTTATGTTAACAAATAATCCTATTATAATAGAAATATATTTCGTGAAGTTACGTAATATATTTAATTTTATTAACTTTTCCAAATAATTTCAAATTCAAGTTTTATATTGATTCGATAAAAATTAAGTTAAAATAATGTGGTTGGTATGACCACATGATACGATCTAATTTATTCGTTTTAAAAAATATCGATCAATCGCTAAAATTTAAATCATTAACATTTATATTATAACTATTTTAATTTTGTTATGCTTATTACTTGTAAAAGTATAATATATTTATTATTGAAACTTCATTTGTTAAAACATAGTATTGCTTCTCCAATGTTATAAGTTTCGAAAAAATGATATATATAGTTCAATATTTATAAACGTTATATATATAATTTCAACAAAAAAATTTTTTCTTACGTAATACAACATTAATATTTTAAAAATTAATTATATCAGTCATAAGTACACGTATTAACAGGAAAAATATAAAGTTAATTCGTTGGTAGCATTGAAAATAAAATTGGAGTCGTTTTCTATCTATGCTTCAGAAGTTTGTGGTTGGGTGCCGGCTGCCATCTTGGACCTCGCTCGTTTGAGAAGCCGGCCGCCCGTAAAAATCTCGAGTTTGTCAAGCTCGCGCGGCCTCAGGAATCCTATACGCAACTTTCTTAGTATTGCAACAAATTTGGAATCCTATTGCAGTCAAAACAGTCAAAATTTGGACACGGAATGCTTTAGGTGAGCTCGAAATAAGCTAACATCGGTTGTCCTACCGCGATGGCGTGTGATTTTCTTCGTACATGTGTGTTCGTGTCTTATGCGTGTGCATGCCTCTACTCCATGCGCCGATAATAGAATATTTTTACATTTAAATTATAATCCAAGAAAAATATCCATCAGTGCTTCTTTACTTACATATATATTTTTTCATATTATTTACTTCAAATTATCTTAATAAATATAAATTTTTTAATACAGAAACTGTAATAAGTATATCAACCAAATATAAGGCTTATATACCTTACAATCAATAAGTATCTACATGTATTCTACTTTGACTACTAGATACTCTTTCTGTTGCATTTCTGTAAATCAAATTTATTTTACTTCTTATAAATATATTTTCTTGTCTCAATAAGATACTCTGTTGTACCTAATCATATATATTTTTAATCATGAACATAAAGTTAAGTCTGCTATATTTAAAGTTATTCGTGAAAATACTACAGATTCTTATATTAATCTTATGCCATATAAATATATACTATATGCTGTTAATTAAATTCTATGATTATTAATTGATCAATATATTACTTTGTTACACATTTTGTGTTTTGTATTGACTTAAATATTATAATATACACTAGATCATTTAAAATTGTATATATCATATATACATTTAACATATGTGTATATAAATAACATAGATACTAATAGGGTAATTTGGCTATATTTAATAAACTTAACTATATATAACTTCAGCAATAATTACTTGATTATGATATTTTAGATAAAATATAATAATCACACACATTGCACACATTAACTTATTTGTAATTTTTCAATTCTGTATCAATATTTATATAAGTTGATAACCAGACTTTGTTTTGATTTAGACGTTTCAGAATATTTTGATATTGCATTTTCAAGATTACTCAAAGAAATACATTTTTAAATTATTTGTATCGATAATAATGATTTATTTATGTTCTCTTATATTATGTTCTTTTAACAAAGTAATGAGTATATCAAATTAATATATGTTTTTATGAAAAGTAATATATTTTATACGTAAAATGTTCTGTTTATTATTAATGATCTGAAACTTATAAAAATTATTTTATATTTATTTAAATATAAAGTTAAAATGAAAGTTCTTATTTTTTATTACGGAAATAATAAATATTATTTAAAATAAATGTACGAGAAACACTGTTTACTTTATTTTCATATTCAATTGTTAGGAACTTGCTGTGTGTATCTGTAGAATATATATTAAATTAGATCATACTAAGTTATAATTAATTATCTCATAGAACATTATTCTCTTATAGTTTTATATAATATTTTTATTTGTATAATGAATTTATTTATTTATTCATTATTTAGGTTTACTTTTGTCAGCACGTGTTTGTGGGTGGGCAAGTGGAAAATTGAGATCAATTAGTAACGATAAGAATTTGGTAGTTGGCCGAGACAGTGCAGCTGTCAATACACCAAATAAAAACACACATATAATTGAGAAAATGGCACTACCAAGTAGAGCAAGAGTTTATGCAGACGTGAATTCACACAAATCTAGGGATTATTGGGATTATGAATCGTATGTTGTTGATTGGGGGTAAGTTAATAAAACCTACTTTATATTCATACTTTTTAACCAATAATCATACTTTTGACTAATAATCAGATGTAATAAATATAACTAAGAAGAAAAGTTAATACAATATATTGCATTTATATTTTCTTTTCTTTCTACAGACAGCAAGATGATTATCAGTTAGTAAGAAAACTTGGCAGAGGAAAGTATAGTGAAGTATTTGAAGCCATAAATGTAACGACCACTGAAAAATGTGTTGTAAAGATCTTGAAGGTATTATAGATAATGCACAATATTTCTTACAATAATATCAATTAATATTAATATTAATGTTATATAATATCATTAATATTTTTCTTTTTACCGTTGTAGCCTGTAAAAAAGAAGAAAATAAAAAGGGAAATTAAAATCTTAGAAAATCTTAAAGGCGGGACCAACATAATTACACTCCAAGCAGTTGTTAAAGATCCAGTATCAAGGACACCAGCACTAATTTTTGAACATGTCAACAACACAGATTTCAAGCAATTATACCAGACTCTAACAGACTACGACATAAGATACTACCTCTACGAACTATTAAAAGTGCGTGTATAGTTAATTGCAATGGAACCAAATATCAATCCATGATGAACCTTCGAGATTATTGTTTTGATAGATGTAGGTGTATATGTAGGTTCAAGAAAGAGCTCGACAAATATTTATTTCATATCAACTTATTTACAATTTCCATTTTTAAAGATATGAATCTACAAGTATTAAATTTAAAGAAATATCCTGTCAGTATGTATCAAGAAAAAAGAATTGATTGTTTTAGTTTCAGTGCTCAGTTTTTAGTCCTTAAATTATGTAAAATATTTTAGTTGCTGATTAAATTAAGTAATGTTATTATATTAAGTTATTTATTAAATATTTCTTATCTTAAATGTAGATAAATAGTCAAATTTATTGTTTGAAGTATAAATATTATATGAATCTAAGTTAGAAAGTAAATTACTTACGAAATATTTTCTATAGTCAGAACAACTTTATTTTTTAGTTAGTTATTCTGTTGATATGTACAAATTGTCATTTTAATTATTTATTTGTAATATTTAAAATGTCTCTTGTGATAGTTCAGTTAAACATAATATGATAAGTATTTTTAAAATGTAAAAATACCATATTTAACTATTTAATAATATTTCGGAATATTGTGATTCTACATAGGCACTGGACTATTGTCACAGCATGGGTATAATGCACAGAGATGTAAAGCCGCACAATGTCATGATAGACCATGAAAACCGAAAGTTGCGGTTAATTGATTGGGGCCTAGCAGAATTTTATCATCCTGGGCAAGAGTACAACGTTCGAGTAGCTTCACGCTATTTTAAAGGCCCAGAACTACTTGTAGATTATCAGGTGTGTTTTATATATATATATAAAAAATAATAATTTTATGATATAGTGTTTTATAACAGATAATAATTTTCTTTAGAATTACTTTAAATTTATGTTATTTTTATTGTTCTATTATATATTTTTATATTAATTTTTTTATATTATACTACATGCATATATTTGATAATATAATTAATATTACGAAATAATAATTTGGATTAAGTATGAATATATAAGGTAATATATATATAAAAGGTGTGCAATATTTTTTTTCTAGATGTATGACTATTCCCTAGATATGTGGTCGTTGGGCTGTATGCTCGCGAGTATGATTTTTAGAAAAGAACCATTCTTTCATGGACATGACAATTACGACCAACTAGTTAGAATTGCAAAAGTTCTTGGAACTGAAGAACTATTGGAATATCTTGATAAATACCATATCGAATTAGATCCTCGTTTTAATGACATATTAGGAAGGCACTCGCGTAAGCGTTGGGAACGTTTCGTGCACTCAGAAAATCAACATTTAGTTTCGCCCGAAAGTCTTGATTTTCTTGACAAACTTTTGCGTTATGACCATTTTGAAAGACTCACAGCACGTGAGGCTATGGACCATCCTTACTTTTGTAAGTAAATTAGACAAGAAAAAAAAAATTATGAAAAATATGATATAATGTACATCTTAATTTAATAATACTTCATTGCAAGTTAATTCATATATCTTCTTGAGATTATCAAAATGAAATGTGTATATTTTGATTTATAGATCCCATAGTAAAAGAACAGGGTCGATTAAATATGGTATCATCATCACCTACTCCCATGGCAGGCTCATTGCCTGTAGGTGAGTAGCAACCCAGGTAAATGTCGAATTAAAATTATTTTTATTTATTAAGAAATTAAAACCTTTTATATATCTTATTGATATCTTATATGTATTTATATTTATTATTATAATTATTATAATAATAATAAATATAGATATATAGAAATATAAAATTTATATATATTTATTATAAATTGTATAATATATATATATATATATATATATATATATATATATATATATATATATATATATAAATATAAATTGTACAACATCTCTTTATCATTGTATTAATATGATCTTGTAACATTAATAGTAATATTTCTGAATATTCCGTAACTATTTCCAGGTGGAAAATTGTAGACACCATTCTATCTGTATTATACGATGAAAACAAAATGTGTATATGAATAGTAAAAGAAGTTATGGGAATACCAATATTAACAATTTAGAGGAATGTTGGAATATATAGGAATACAATATAGTTGTTATACTCTATCTTATTTTAAGAATATAATGTTTAAAGATAAAAGTGCTTACTCTTTGAGAAATAATTGTAATAAAATGTAAATTTACTCCATTACATATAGATTTAAGTACGACATTCCTAAAAATCTTGTTGTTATTAGTATTCCTATGTTAATAACACTCATAAAAAATGATATATGCAATGTCAAAACTTTATCACAATTTTGCATGTACTGATATCTTGTATTAATTACTTTGTTATATATAAGATCTCATTTTAATTCATTTGTATATATAAATATGTGAATTATATTTATATATACATACATATATATATATATATGTATGTATATATATATATATATGATGTATGTATGTATGTATGTAGTCAATTTCTCGTTTTCGTTAATACCTATAAAAATCCTGTTATCTCTTTCATTCGTAAAATAATTAATGGATCACTATTCGAATCAATTTTTTAATTAGAAGGTCGTTACAGATGACCGTAGCATGACTGTGAACAGCTTACCAGTTCATGGAACAAACGGATTGGGAAGTATGGACGGAGTTACAAGTGGGGTTCTGATGCCCTTGGAAGAACTGCGTCCACTTTTATAAGTTCAGTATTTCTGAACTATACATTAACTCCCAGTCTACATCCTAATACAACACAGCAACAGCAGATATATTGTATCGTCAACTACATACTCCTCTGCACCACAATCATTCTGGTTTGTAACAACGGCTTCATCGATCCCGTCATTAAGACTGAGATATCTCACATTGCCCATTACTCTTTGAAAGATCTGTAAAAAAAAAAAAAGAGAAACAACAACATTTAAAAATTATTCGATATTCACAATGTACGTAGAAGTTCGCGAAGTAAAAAGGTTTACAGTACGAAATCTAATATAATTAAGATACATGTCCAGTACAGATTGGCCCGGGCTGTATGTGATATCAAATACAAAACATGTATTATTTTTTTCATTCTGTAATTGCCCCCTATTGTATTATATTTTTTAACGTTGCTGTTATCGCATTCGTGTCAAGTCTATGACGCATAAAGATGCGCCTAGATATAATTTTATTTAAAAGGGGTGGTCACATTTATGCTGACACAAGACGTCTTATAGCAGCAGAAATATGAGACGAAAACCACATACATACATTCATACACAGTTCACACGCTCACACTTATACGCGTACCTTAGGCCATTCGGTTTAGTACTTTTAACGATGATAAAAATGTTCGTTTATATCTGATACCACAATGATAGTTGAATAAAATGTTTGTTATAGCCAAGTACTCTTTGTGCTCTGTGAATACCTGTGCATCCAGCAGTAGATGCTACCGACGCTGGTCGGCCATCATTATTCTACAAGAATTAGGAAACCATCAATTTGGAAGTGCGATGTAAGATAAATTCGATACAGAGATCTCAACAATAACTGATTATGTACGTTTCATCGTGGTCTTTCTCCTTTCATATTTAACAAAAGATGATGATTTTTTTTGAATATTATTAAAGTCAAAAATAGATTTCTCAAACAAGATTCAAATTATGAATATGCATGTTATTTAGTTAAAGCAAATACACAGGTACCTTAAAAAACTTGGCATGATATAGCGCCTGACAAAACTTCAAAATACTATCGATATAATACGCATTAGATCACATCCCCAACATGGTATTATATATGTATGTGTATACTTGTACATTTGGCGCGCTGGTCCGTCTTTTAAAAATAATTTTAGGTTATTGTTTTTTGATTATCTAGCCAACCGTCATGTAAGCCGATCACGTGATTATCCTATGAATATATTAAAGAAAAGCACACATTCTATAACTCGTCAAGAAATCAAGAGGGGCATGCTTGTAAACAATGTACAGTAATGAAACACACTCCACTTGCATGCTATGATTTTTCGTACTATTTTTGACAGAATTTATCAGTTCCTATACATAATAACAATTGTTCATAGAAAAAGGTCAATTGAACGTTATTTGTACATTTCCATGTAAAAAACGTTCACTGGTATCAAGCGGAGTGTGAAATTTAAAAATCGAAAAGAAAAGGAGAAACGAAAAGTTCTCAACGTGTTATGTACGGAATAGCATTCATTTTTTTATTCTTGTCACTGCGCCGTTTAAGCCTTATCTTCGTGTATTTTAAGATACTATACATGTTTCTATGTGCGTGTATACTGTGTGTGTGTGTTCTGTAAGGTGCGCGCGCACGCAGCAAAATGTAGATGACGAATGCATAAACATAGAAGAATACAAATTCAAAGTGAGAGAAGGTGAAAAGGTGAAAAACAAAATAAATAATCCGTATATGCAATGAAAGTAACTGCTAATAACGGATATATATATATATATATATATATATATATATATATATATATATACACATATATATATATATACATATATATATATATATGTCTTCTAGGACTATTTTATTGCCATTTAACGAAATTATCATTAATCGCACATTGCGAAAGGCATTTAATTTTAGTCCTTTATAAATGGCAAAACGGCGCTATTGTATTATTTCGCCCAAAATTGATATCTCTCTCCCTGTTCATATACGTTAAGTTTATCATAATCTAGTTTAGTTTTATAGAAGAATATATTAAATAATTACTATTTAAATAAGCAAATTAACTTGAGATATAATAATAAACAAATTGTCAACACAAAATGACAAATAATATATTGCGCTAGCTTCTCTTTTGCATTATATTATATAATACATGCTAATTTTTGGGATATTAGAGTATCCGGAAAAAAGTTACTCTATCATTTACTATTACGTAGCAATCAGTTTTCTCTTTATTGTTCATCCTTGTGTTTTCTTCTAAACAATTATTTCAAATAACAAGTAAAATAAATGAGTATTTCATCTACCATTTCAATGGGATCCTACATTAATAAATATCTTAATCAATTTTTTTGTATCAAATTCTACGAAAAAATAAAATATATGGTGAATATTTTTCTTTTTGGTCATATGTAGAAGCCACCTAATGGTTGCTGTAATGAAGGATATTTTAATATGGTTGAGATATGACAATAAAATTTGCCAAAGTGCACAGAACCGACGTCTCTCTTATTTAATAAAATACGAGAAACAAAACTTTTTGCATCTTATATCATATGTTTCAAACAATATTTTTTACATCAGGTACACATTAACATTGACTAACGTACGATTATAGATTATTCTTCGTATATGCACAAAGAAAGTGTATATACATAACACGGTAATAATACATAACACATTTCTGCTTGAAAAAAAATGTAATGACACTGAGATATGGGTGTTCTGTAGAATTAAATAAAAAAAAAAAAAAGAACAAAAAATACAATTTCATTTGTATTTAAATAACAAACATGTTCATCTTTTGTTTTGTTTATGATATAATCTCAATAATATATCATGATTTTATCTTTCAATCAGAATTAATCTGATTTTAATAATTATATCACTAAACGTCTTCTATTTACTGCAAGAAATGCCTTATTCTTAAAATTAATAGAATAGATATTTTTTAATTATATATATTATTTCACAAGTAACAAAAAAGTAGGAACGTGTATTACATTCAAATGATAAAGTAACATGTATAATTGTTACTGTGATGTATATGACATTTATTTGTAAGATTATGAATAATATAGCTATATTCCTGCATTCTTTTCAATAATTTAAACGCATTGTAAATTACATAATTACCAACTTTCTTTATAAATAAACAATCTTCAGAGTATCTCTGAATACTTTATAAAGGAATAAGTTGACTTATTCTAAGGAGTTCAGCATCAATAACTGCTTTAACACTTTAGTTTGACTGGTCTCTCTAATTTCACCAGCTAGAAACATCTCATCTACTACTGTATACACCTGCAAATATAATACGTTATTAATAAAATTTAGAATGGGAGAATATAGAAATTACACAAATTTACTACTATCAGATCTCAAAAAAAATTACAAAATATTAAATTCTATATCCTATGTTTATTCTAATGAAAAAAGGGAATAAACATTAGCAAAAGAACCTTTTTCCTTTATCAGAAAAAATTTGGTAAATGATAAATATTACCTTATAAAAATTAAAGACTAAGTCCAATTCGCATACGTTGTGAAAATATTCGTTTAAAACCTCCACAAAATTATGAATTGCTTCCAAGTAACAAAGATTATTATCATTTACATCTACACAAATGCAAAAATATAAACCTGCATATCGTCTATAGACAATCTTAAAATTGCGGAACTAAAACATACATTTTAATTATATAGGAGATTAGTGAAAACAACAATTATATATTAATTAATATACACCATAAGTATTAATTATTATTATAGCAAAAAACATTATAAATGTATAATTTTTTAATTTACTTCTACAAAATTAGTATGTTTGGCATCTCTAACAGTAACTACTGCATGAACTTCTTCGATCAATTTTTGTTTTTCATCGTCATCAAAATTCATGTACCATTTAGCAAGTCTAGTTTTACCAGCTCTATTTTGAATTAAAATAAAACGAATCTGAAATAGATTATTTAATAGTTTTAATGTAATTTATTACTATTTGAAATATTCAAGCTTATTATAAATAACATTAATAATTTACAATATAATTAAGTCACTTCCATGATAATTAATGCAATTGAAATAATGGTATAATCTAAAAAATTATTTTGTTTTATCTTCTTTTCTTTCCATTTTTGGATTTCAATTATTATAATTAAGAAATAATGATACAAAGAAATTTTTTAATATCATTTTTAATATCTAATAGAAAATTAAAAGTAACTATATAATATATAGATAAAAAAATGTCACATCCTAAGGTTATGGCATGATATAAAAAATAATTTAATAAATGTAATATCTATTCGTATGAATACTTACCATGATTGTAATATGTAACTACTTCAAAATAATTAATTTTAATATTTAAATATATAAGTTTATTCTTATTCAGTCAAAATGTTTAATCACTACTATTGACACTTGCCGAATATCCACCCTCTGCAGCCATTTTGTTTCGCGGCCATGAAAATATCGAGATATATCGAAAATTTAAATTACGAAATATGATATGTAACAATGTAACAGTAATCTACTAAATTTATTCATTATAATTATTTTCGATATTTATTCATTTTCATGATATTAATAGAAAATATTGTAATTTATAATCAATAGCTGAATCAGGTTCTTAAAAATATTAATACTAAAGGATTTCTCTCTCTCTCTCTCTCTCTCTCTCTCTTTTTCTGTCTCATCGATATTTTATTGCGATTGTTAAAAGAAAAATTATGTCATTTTATTATAGGTTATTTACTTAAATGATCTTAGAAAAATACTATTTTTATTGTATACAAATATTCAACAAAGAGAAAAAAAAATATCTAGAAATCTTTATTAATAGTACTTATTTTTAATAATGATACGTATGTATTTAGTATATGCTGCTCTTTTGAATATTTTCTCTACATAGATGGCAGATTTGTGTGGGAAACTTTGGATTCGAGGCGTAGTCGTTCTGGTTGCTTTTATCCTCTTTCTTTGATCATATTATGATTATCATATAACGTCATGTTAGAATACATTAGGTTAGCTTAGATTAGAGCTATACTATCTAAGCCATCATTGTCTTCGATATTTTTATTACTTTATATGAGTATAACGTGGCATTTATTATGAATAAGAATATGTGACAAAAAAAATATGATGAAATTTAGTACATACATATCCTCTATATTAGAGAGTAAGTAGATTTTTATTGATGTTATTTTATTATATATTTATTAACATTTTTGCATATTACATGTTTAATATTTCTATTTATATTTATGAATATTGATTTTATGTCATTTTGTGTATATATTTACATAAGAAACTATAAATATATCATATTTCCTCAAGAAACAATAAAGATACAAGGTGATGATAAAGAACAAGTTCCATGTTTTAAATCCAAACTTTTTTAATTAAAAATTTCCATCATTTTATAAAATTCTTTTGCATGGATATTTATTTACAAAAAATATTTATATGTATATATATAAAATATATACAAAATACATACGATTATATCCAAAAATTCTTGAAATAAAAATAATATTTCTTTATCCCGAAAGATTGATATTTTGTAATATTAATATTTCGCATTTATAAAATTTAAAAATAAAAATTTGATAATATTAATTATACTTTATAACAATTTTAATTTGTATAAATATTTATATTATTTCTCAAAAAGCAATAAATGTTATATGCATTATATTATATTATATTATATTATATTATATTATATTATATTATATTATATTTATAAGCAATTATAATTTTGTCTTAGGTTATGGTGAAGAAGGAAAATTTTAATTATGGATATATATGGCAAATACATTGAGCATGGATATAATAGATATAGAACATGTTGAGACCTGTGTGCATTCCTCTAAACATCCAACGTCTATACACTGCAACTGCATCAGTTCAAATTCTGTATGCTATGTAGCAATTACCATTGCAACTTTAGCTCTTTTAGGAGCTATAGTTTTCATATGTAAAGATTACATTAAAGTGTTGCTCTTCTGGATAGAACACCAGAATATTTGGATTATTACAGTCATATTTGTTGCACTATTCACAGTGGTTTCCTTTCCTATTGTAATTGGATATTTATTCCTCATTGTTGCCAGTGGTTATCTTTTTGGAATCGTGCGAGGCATAATGATGGTTGTTCTTTCTGCAAATTTGGGTATTGCTATAGCACATGTCACTTTGGGTGCTTTCTCTTCTAAACTGCCAATCGGAGCATTATTACAAAGTGATACTGCAAGAGCAATACTTAGAGTAATTTCAGGTCCACAAGCTTTTAAAGTTGTACTGTTTGCAAGATTAACTCCGATACCTTTTGGCCTACAAAATACAATTTTTGCTGTATGTATTATAACAATGTACATATCTTTCTTATATGTTAGATATATAATATTTAAATATATTTATTACATGATACAGGTTAGCAACATAACTGGCATTCGCTACCATGTGGCTAGTGCATTGGGTTTATTACCAGCTCAACTCATTAATGTTTACTTAGGTAGCAGTTTGAGATCAATGCAAGATGTACTAGAAGATAGATCAACAGCAGCAACTGGCTATATTGTTTTCTGTTTCCAGGTAATTCGTCTTTTATAATAAATTTATCAACTAAATCAATAGATTATACAGTCATAAGAATATAAGGGAATTAGTAAATGTAATGAAAATAATAATTTCATCTTTTAATATAGATATTAGTAGGAGTATCTCTTATGGTATATGTTGTACAAAAAGCACGCAGAGAACTACAGTTGGCCTTATTGGAAGCTGATCTTGCATCAATGACTGATACACCTCACTATTTGTTAGATATTATGCCAGATTCTAAAATGACTTTAACGAATTTCATTGCTTGATAGTTACTTTATAACTAATCCCAATTAACTATATGATAAGTATATTTTAAATATTAAAAGAGGATACGTTAATTCTTTGCACTCTATAGTCTTCTATTCTTGCTAAGAATAAATGCACTATATAATACTTATATTAGTGTATAGAATATAAGGAATTAATATTTTTTCTATGAGAATAGTAGAACCATCTATATGCGTTAACTTTTTTTTCTACTATTCTCTTATCCATTATGTTCCGAATGCATTTGCAAGGATTTTTATAGAAATATATATATGTATATACATATATATAAGCTTCCAAAAAATGTATAAATTAGTTCTATCTGATTTAATATTGTTATTTATTTTTCTATTTAACTTTTGAATAATATTATATGATAATATACTATAATTTTTTCTTCTTTAAATACTGCGACCATCTATTATTGTTATCATATCATCTTAGCTTGATCAGTTAGTATTACATAAAAGAATTTATTACAGTCTAAACAAGTGATTCCTTATGAAAGAAACATATATTTTGTAAATTATATGTTTATAATTTCTTTTTAGGTATTGATTATGTATTTTATACATGTAAGATGATATTAGCATTCTTTATAGTTCTTTAAAATTTATTGCAATAATAATATTTATGAAAATATTATCAAATAATCTGAGAAGTATTACATACAATAGCTTTCAAATATTTTTGAGGATACATAAGTTGAAAGGATTACTCATATTTTTAGAATAATAATAAAACTTTTACCGTTAATAATATTAACATTACAATAGAAATTATCTTAAAGGTATTGCATTTTTTGTGATATAGATTTTAATTTATTATCACAGAGATCATGATTTATTTTATAATATATTCGAAGAAATTCTCGTGCCAAATTGTATATTATTTTGCTATATTTCGAAATATTCATGCAGTGATTATTATATAATTCAATTAATATTTATTAATGCATTTGTAATATTATTTAAATATTATTTAATGTATTTTATTATAACCTCTCTATGTACATGAATAATTTCATATGGAACTTAATGTAACATAAAGAATTGACGAAAAAATATACGATTAATCAATATGTAATTTATAAATAAATAATGTAAAAATTTTGTATTTAAGTCATATAAAGTTTCAAGTTGAAAATAATAATTTGTTTTCATTTACAATTGCACATCTGTATTAATTACTATTACATAAATCTATCTATATTTTGATATATTATAAATCCATATCTCATCCAATAATTAACTTACTTGCTATATATAAAACATTGAAAAGAGAGAGAAACTAGTACTTATTACCCATTAATATTTATACAAAATTGATCAACTAATATTATCAAAAATATTGGATTGGCAACTAAGTGATTGCGGATTTCAAATAAGAAGGAAATGACAAAATCCGCAATCACTTAGTTGCCAACCCAATAGATTAGGAAACAAATTTGACAAAATTAAGATTCTTTATAATTTTCGATGTTATAATGATTTATAGCAAGAATGAATCCAGACATAATTCTTGACCAATTTTTATGAAGAAGATCTCATTTTAAAGACGAAAATTTAAACAAGATGATAATTTTCTTGGATTCCTGATAAAAGCAAAACAACCATATGCTAGATAATATTACTATGAAAATAGATAAATTGAAGAATATTTGTTAATTGTATAAAATTGTAAAAAATTATATTTTTTGTTTCTTATTAATTATTTATACAAATATATATTAAATATTAATATTATTTGCATTAAAATATAATATATAGAAGTTAATAACAAAAACGCGGAAAAGAAAATAGTTGATGTATAATTTGAATTTTAAAATATGTGAATATGAAGAATAATTGCAATAGAAAATATAGTATTTAAATTGAAAAGCATAAAACAGGAACAAATAAGAGTATATAAGAATAATCAAGATTGAAGTATTATTAGTAATACTATATGTAATTACAAAATTAGTAATTACAAATTTAGTGATATAAAATAAGTTTTTAATCAGAATTAAATTAAATGGACATTGAAAATATATTGAAATATGCAGTCATTCACCCGTAGTAGGTAGTATTTGTATTGCGTAATTTACAATTAGATTTCAATATATCGCAAATACTAACGACCCAGGTCTCACTATGTGGAAGTTGCTGCATATGGAAACCTACGGGCTGGTTAATGGTGCCACTACTCTAGAATACGCGTTCGCGAGATAATCTAATCAAATTTTCGAACAAATAAAACGAAGTTCCCAGTAGGACTTTGCTTTTTGAGTATAACAACTGCACTGTACGTAATCGATGCAAAAATATTTGTTATATAAATCGCGAAACGCGAACGAACAAACAATGCTTTTATTTCGCGATATTTTTATTTTAACGAAACAAACACTTGATTACTTCATCGCTACGCACGCGATTGCAATGAAGTTCTGAAATAGAAAAATATAAAAAAATTTATTAATATCACTCATATAACAAGACTCTATATAAAATATTCAAGAAATTTATGATATAAAAATATACTTACTTTATCTATAAGATGATTAAATGTAGGAATATGGAAAGAGTGTATTTTGACGTTTAGTCCTCGGAGTAAGAAAAGAAACTGACATGGTTTCTTCTTGTTAACATTAAACAATCGACGAAAAGTGAAAGAAAGTTTATATTATGTTCACCGCATCTTAAGAACTATATTATCTTCAACAGAGTGTACTATTGTTCAAATATTACCTCATCATACTTCAAGAACATTATATATTGTTTAAATAATTAAAAAATTATCGGATTATTAAATGTAGCCGTATGAAAAGAGTGTATTTCAACGTTTAATTCTCAGAGTACGAAAGGAAATTGATGTAATATCTCGCACGCTCTACCTAATTTCGTTCTTGTCGACATTAAACGTTTAACGAAGGCTGAAAGGAAGTTATATTATATTTAATGCCTCTTTAAATTAATGTAATTATCTTAATTTAATTAATTAATTTAATTTGCGGAATTATTAATATTTTCGTCTTAGACGTTTCGAAAGAAATATTTTCAATGTTTACTCGCCGAACTGTAAAAGAAAACTGGTTTCATAACAGTCACGATTAGTCAAGTCAATGATCCGTTTTTGTTGATATTAGATGAAGGCAAAAACGGCGAGTTCAAAATTTAATTGTATTGAAATGATTGAATAAAATTATTTTATATTTAACGTGTATACTATGTAATTTAGACGTATATACAATTGTTTAAATATTAGTTTATTATACTGTATGTATACCATATATTCCTATTTTATTATCAATTGACTTGCATGCAATTGACTTGCAAATAGCAAATCTCACATGTTATTATAGAAAAAGAAGTTAAATATTTATATGTATTTTTATTATATACTTTTTGATTATTCCATACATATGTATTTTGGGCTTAAATATTAATATATTAATTATAAATTATTAATTATATATATATATATATATATATATATATATATATATATATATATATATAATTAATAATTAATTATATAAATATATATATATACACACACACACACATATATATATGCACACACACACATATATATATAATTAATTTAATTTGCGGAATAATTGATATTACTCTCCGTTGGCAAAAGAGTTTTCTACTCTCAATTGGTAACCAAGAAAAATAATAATTAAAAAATCTCATCTAAACATACAGTCAGTTAAATAGATATCTACTATTACCGGCTGTACAAATTTTTTAAACTAATTCGGTAGTTATCGAATTAGTTTTCTTATATATACATATATTATGTATATACAATCATTTATGAAAATATCAAATTAATTTCTTTTTTATTTTAAATTATCATAATTTTTTGTAAGTATAAATAATTTTCTAACATATACATATTTCTAAATAAATTACATGAAATTAAAACTTTATGTACAAAGTACGATTCTATTAATTTACATTATATTATTTTTTAAAAATACATTTATAGAAAATAGGTTTTTTGTTATGCTATTTTCTAATATGTATTGTTTATATTTTTAATTTTTACATACTGTAATTAATATATAATTTCATAAATTATCATGATCTATATTATCATATATTTCTTCTATTTCATCCAAATATAAAAGTCTTTCTTGAGCTAATTTGACTATTTTTAGGTCATCATCACTTAATTTTATAACAAATAATGGAATTAACTCATCTCTTACATCAATAATCTGATAATCAAGACTTTTCAATTTGGTTGTTATTTTTGATAAAAGTTGTGGCTCACATATGAACTGTAATAGAAAAGGAATAAAATATTTTAAAAGAAAATAGTGAAATTAAAATAACGTAGTAATAATTTTAAAGGAGAAAAATAAATTATACTACCTTATAATATTTTTTGTCATCATCTTCTATTTCCTCAATATCGGAAGCTCCAACATTTATTGCATCCTCCATTGCCTTTTCCAATTCAAATTTTTTGTTGGTTATTATAATGCCATTATGTTCAAAAGAACTGTTTATTGCACCTATTGAAACTTTAGCACTATTTGAAAAATACAAAAATATTTATTAATATTTCTATTTTAGTAATTATTAAATGCAGAATTAGAAAATGAATATAAAGCCTGAATATTTTGATTTTGATTTAGCTCTCTTACTTGATTTTTTTTAGTATTGTATTAAGACGTGACTTTGTATCTGCCATATTATCTGATACAATTTTTAAAATCATGATACAATTTTTCGGCCCATTGATTTCTATTAAAGTAGCCTTAGTTCTTTCTTTTGAATTAGCAAGTTTGTCAAGCAAATTATTTATCGATGCTGCAGGCATGTTTAATTTCTTACAATATTCTATAACACGTGCTAATTTTGTATTTAAAGTTGGTTTTGTACTTCCACCCTCTGTAAATTATATTATCGAATTAATAATATATATAAAAATTAATTTTTATCGTCATTAATTTAATTATTGTTAATTTCTTTTTTATTATTTCACTCTATTCTATCCTCTTATTTGTCCCTTTATTTTCTTTCTTTCTTCTTTTATTTTACTTAATTTTTTATATATATATATATATATATATATATATATCAATTAATATATATATCAATTAATGAGATATATTTAATATGTAATTATTTAATATATGTCTTTAATATATGTAAGATCCAAAAATTCTAATTAAATAATATTATTTAATTAGAAACTTTAAACAATCTCTATATTTTTAAAGGTTATGTTATATTTTCATAAATATGCAATTACATATTATCTTTAAAAAAAGTGATGAAAATATATAATAAATACCTAAAGCAGCCTCTCTTATCATTTTTCTTAATCGTAAAAATAATATAGCTCTTGTACTATCATTTTCTGATTTTATATGTTTTACATTTTGCCATTTACTATGTCCCGCGAATCTTTTACTTATTTCGAAAGATTTATAAATATTTCGATTAAAGATACAAATACGAAATATCTGATTCATATTATTTAATATTATAAGTTCATAGAGACAGGTTTTTACTATTTATTATTAAAATAATATCTTTGATCGATATTTACGCTCCCTATGGTAAAACTCAACTGTACATGTGAAAGAAAATCAAAATATTCAGAATTTTGAATTTTACCGCGTAAGTTAAAGATACATTGCACTGCCATTATACTATTTTCTTGTACTAAACAAGAATCATAAAAGACAATTTGTGCAAAAGCACATGTATTTCGTTTATGTGAAAATAATATTATAATAATTCTCGTAGAAATCGTATAATAAAGAACGAAAGAAAAATTCTATAATAAATTCTGCAATGAAGAAAACTATTTTGACAAATTGTGAGCGAAATTTTATTAATGCGTCCATACAAGAAAAAACGGTATATTTTTTGAACATTATCTTTCATAACTTAATTTTAATAAAATGCATAATAATTTAATAATTCCATAATAAATATTATGTTGTCTTAAAATTTTTTACATTTACATCCTTTAGATTTATATTTATTTCAATTATTTCAGCGATTAGATGGAAGAGATCTTTTTGAAACACGTTCTGTTAACATTTACTTTGGTTCCAATTGGGGTTCATGTATCGTATCCCTTGGAAAAACAAGGTAAATATTTGCTATATATTAGTTGTATATTTTACTTATTTCATTAAACAAATCTATAACAATTAAGATCATATATATTATTTATGTTTTTATTTCATAGAGCGGTTGCACAAGTATCATGTGATATCCAACAACCTAAAGCATCTCGACCAAATGAAGGTATGATTTATATTAATGTTGAGTTGAATCCATTAGCAGCACAGCATTTTGAAAGTAACCGACAATCTGAAGCTGCTATTCTAATAAACAGACAATTAGAAAAATCTATAAAAGATTCCAAATGCGTAGATTTGGAATCTTTATGTATTGTGGCTGAGAAAAAGGTTATTATTGTTTTTTTCTTTTCACATTTTCACATATAATTAATTTCTTAATTTCTAAAGAATATCAAATTTTATTTGATTTAATAATATTTTAATTAAGAAATATGTATAGTTTTTAAATGAACACTTACATTAATTCATCTATTTACCTAGAGGAAAAAGAGAAAGAATGAAAGATATTGCAGTATGATATTAACATAAATATTTAATTAAATTATATTTACACATATAGGTATGGAGTTTAAGACTTGATATCAATATTTTAAATCATGATGGAAATTTGATTGATTGTGCATCTATTGCTGCCCTTGCAGCACTTTTGCATTTTCATAGACCAGATGTAACATCAACTGGAACCAATATTATTATTCATCCATTTAATGAAAAGGATCCTTTACCACTGAGATTGTTTTTCTTACCTGTTTGTGTTTCGTTTATAACATTTGAAAGGTTAGTATTATAATATATTATATATTTTCAACTATTTAAATATGTGTGCTTAGTAATTAATATAATTTGTGTTGCTATTATTATTATGAAATATATGTGTATGTGTGTGTTAAATAATTGCATTATTGTTTTTATATAGATTTGATAAAATTAAACCCATAACAATATTATTTAATTTTTCTTTATATATTTCTTTTTATGGAGTTTGTGTATCTCTTTTATATCAAACATTTTACATATACAAAATGCTTATTAAAAATATTGTGATTTTTAAAATACACAAGGAATATATATAGCTTATTTAAATAATATTCTATTTTTTGTTTAGTGGAATTACTGTCATGGATCCTACTTATATGGAAGAAAGGGTTGGTGTAGCTCAGTTAACTCTCGGTGTAAATTCATATAAAGAACTTTGTAGTTTACACTTTGATTA
Organism: Vespa velutina; assembly: GCF_912470025.1. NCBI lineage: Eukaryota > Metazoa > Arthropoda > Insecta > Hymenoptera > Vespidae > Vespa > Vespa velutina. Next base: position 5,015,995 of record NC_062196.1, read on the forward strand.
TCTAACGAAAACGTTAACTGTTGAAGATGTTATATCTGTAGCTTCTAATCATGCAGCAGAATATGCAATTGATTTAATACAACAAATTAAAGAAGCAGTTGTAAAAGATATCAGTTTAAGGTATCATTTATCTATCGACTAAAATAATATAATAATATAGATATAAGATATGATATATGCAATATTTAATAAGTTACTATAATAAAAAAGTGATAATTTTTTATTATATATCAATAAAATTTTATATTTTATAGATTTAGTAAAGATAGCACTTATAGTTGTCATATCAAAGAGTATATAATTGCAAACAAATTAACTACTATGTGTAATAATAATATCAGTATTAAATTACGTAACTGGAATTTTACACAGCTTAAAAATGGTAAGAAAATTTATAAATAAACTAAGATAAATAATTCTTTAACTATTAATTTTTATATATTAGACTATACTTTAGACTATATCAGTACAATTATTATGACTTATATTAAAAACTTGTATATGTATGAGTCTATATTTAAAGAGAAGAGAAGGGAAAAAGAGATACATATTATATATACACATTAATAAAATCATATTAAATTCTTTCAGAAACTTGTGAAAACGATGATGACAATAAAGAAAGTAATCATATTGTGAAATTAGGTGAAGGTTTTGCTGAATTGATCACACATGAGGTATTATTAGTCAAAAATAAAAAAAAATCAATTCGTAATATTTATAACAAAACAAAATAGTAATATTTATATTTTAATAATTATATATAGGCAAAAGCAATAGGAAAAGGTGGTCATAATTCGTGGTGTCCATCTTCAGAAGAAGAAATGAGTGATGTTGAAATTGTATCTATAGATAAACCTTCAAACACTATAATTAATAAAGCAGGTAAATTAGAATTTTATTCTTTCAGTCCAACTAAGCTGTTAATTTTATGAACTAGAAATAATGTTTATTGTTGTATATTTTAGAATTAGATGATGATAGTGAAGAGGAAGTTATTGAAATAGTTGATAGAAAAGATATAATGTAATACACATAGTAAAAAACATGAATTTTATATAAAAAATCCATATATCTTACAATGAATCAAGATTATAAAATTTAATATCATTAAATATAATGATATTAATAAATATAGATGATAGTAAGGAATAATGAATTGCATGTTATTCGAAATCTAAATGTGAAATACAAAAAACATGGAAAATCAAAAGGTATATTCACATTTTTTTATTTGAAGATGAAAGAAAATAAAAAACTTCACAAAAAATTGTAAATATAATTTCTTAACTTTAGATTAATAACATTTGTAAAATTTAGAGAAGACAAAACCATATATTATCATATAATCTTATACGAAATTTTTTAACACTAATACTGTAAGGTACTGTATATTTGGTGCGTGTCTAGATCACTTTTAATTGCTTAATATATTATAAGGAATATAATGAATTCAAAAAAATAAATATTTTTCGATCTTCATGAAATGAAAGCATGTTAATTGTATAAATTGTGTGTTGAACTATTACCAACTTATCAATATATTACCATGTATATATTTTTATTTACAAGATATATAGTTTTGTTAATACTTAAAAAACAGATATAAATACATTTACATATCTATTAAGTACTTTAAAAGAAAAATTATACAAAAATTGCAAATTTTATATTCAAAAGAAATTAAATATACAGGTCATGTAACAAAAATAAAAGAAAAACGAATATTTTTTTCCAAAGACAATTTTATACACAGTGTATACAACTCTTATAAAATACTTATTAACAAGTGAAAACTCACACATGTATGCTTTCCTTCTTACTAATATTACAATGATGAATGATCATGAACATTCATCCTTAGCTACGTTGTATCATTACTTAAACCATTCTTTTGATCCAATTTATTTGCATTGGTTTTAACTGTAAAAATGAAAATACTTAAGGCATCTTTTTCATTTACAGGGATAGTCTTAAAATGTTTCATAAGAGTCTGCAATATAAAAGCCATAAATTATTTTATAATACATATCAAGCATTTAAAAATAAGTTATATATAATAAATGATTAAGTGGTATTGAAACATGCCAATATAGCAATATTATTTTTGATTATAATATTATTAAATAACTAATCACTTAAAATATAATATGATTTATGATATTTAAATGCTTACATCAGCTAATTGGGCTTTGTTTAGGCCTGGTCTAGTAGAGACTTTGTAGTGTCGTTTATAGCGCCTTAAAGTACCAACTTGTAATTGGAATAAATCCACTTCTGGAAGATCATTATCAGTTTCACCTGAATCTTCTTCAGAGTCTTTTCTTCTACGTTGTTGCTGTTGTTTAGATCTTGCACATTGTATCACTTGTTTGTGATAATCACAAATATATGTGTGACGTGCCTATATATAAAATATGACATGATTATATATAAAGAACTTTTTGTAATTAATACTATTTAATGGAGTATATAAAGTCTATACTACATTATATTTACTACTATTTTTATTAATTGACATGTGTATCAAATTCATAAAAAATGCTTTATTCAACTGTAATGTTATAAATAATATATTTAAAATGTAATATATATATCAGAACTAAGATTATAACATTTTCCAAAAACCGTGTACCTGACTGTAATATACATAATTTAAAAATTATAGTGCTAAAGAAAGGTTTGTTCGCATCTCATGTATTTTCTGCTCTGTTGTGTTTTTATTAGAAGCACATGGACAAAAAGTGCAATGCATTTATTTATTTCCTTTGTTCGAGGGTGCAAAAAATACAAATAAAAAAATAATTAAACTGAATACATCAAGCTGATTGGCTATTGTTTTCTAAAATCTTGTGATTCTGCCAGAGAGATATGTAAAGCATGAAGATCAATATTAGTAATAAAAGATTTTATATATAAAATGTGCTTATAGTATAAGTTTTTTGACATTTAAATATATTTTATTAAATCCATTTGTTTTATCTTAAGATCTTTATGCCGAGCATGACATCCCTCTCTGTACTTTAATTCAGAAAGTGCATGCGACTCGGACAAACCTTGTGATTTCTGAGCAAAAAGTACCATTTGATCCAAATTAAGTTTGAGACGTCGTTGTGTTACAGTCTTTTGTATACGTTTGCTGTAAGAAGCATTGCCAGCTGGGCGAGAACATCGTTCGCCTTCATCAACGAGACAACAAATTTGATCTGTAGCTCCCCTAGAATCTTCTTCACCTGTGCTAAATCCGTTCATTTTTAATTCTTGATATGAATACGTAGTGCATAAGATCAATTTTATGATATTATCCTTTGTAGCGTTTTAATGTTCAAAAAAGGCAATAATCTCAATTAGACATAAACGACGAAGAGCACATAATTTTATTTTTTTCTTCTATTTGTAAAAAACATCTTTTATTCTGAATGAATTATTTTTATTACTTATGCTGAATGAATTACTACACTTTTACTATTCAACCACACGTATGCAATCCGTAAATCAATATATTACAATTTAATCTCTGTATAGACATAATTTTCTCCACTGAATTGTATCACTTAACTTTCTAATTTATTTGAAACAACACTGCTTACACTTTTCACTTTTTATAAAATTAAAATGCACCGAACTTTACACAAATGTAAAATAAAAACAATCAATTACAATTACCGACAACTGCTACGATTGCTCCTAAAGCAGAAGAATGTTCGCATCTACGCGACAACAAATTTACTTTCTTCCTTAGCGTTGCGTCTGAATATAATCAAACAGAAGATAGAGTGGAAGCTTTATTGAAACTGTATGGAAACTTGTTCCAGACTAAGCACAAAACACTTTAAGAAAATATATTTTACATAGACCATCTAATGGCATTACATAATTTCTCCGGCCATCTAGTGGTTCAAAGGATATACTATACAATCTCCCTACTTATTAAAATAGCGCTAAAGTTAAACTTCAAATCTTATTTTAATTGTAGTTATGTAATTAATATTAAAAAGAATGACTTAATACAATTAATTAAATTAAGTACAATTAAAACAGAATAATTTATTTTACAAATAAAAAATATATCTTCTAAAATCTCAATTGTACACATATAAGAATTATATATATATAATAATTTAAGAAATTTTAATATTAATACTTACCATATTTTTTATATATTATACTGTATATACATATATATATATATATATATATGAACTTTTATATGTTTATTTCAATAAAAGGCAAATTATATAATATTCTACATTTAATATTTCAAATGTAAAATGCTAATGATTTTATTATGAACTTATGTAATTTGTTAAAGTTGACAAAGTGATCTACTATATGATATATATATTGAATCCTATTTGTTTAGTAAATAATTAGTATATTCATACGCCAATATATCACATACTTCTTCATGCGTGGAGGAATTCACGCAAATAATATTTTTTAACATCTATAATACCTTTTTATTATAAATACAGAAATATGCCAATATAACAATGTGCACATATGTATGAAACAACATTTAGTTTTGAACGTCTAATATAACCTATATTACAAAACAAAAAAATTAATAATTTCCTCGCACCAAGTATAATTATAAATTGTAATTTATTTCAATAAAGCAATATATACTTTTTCAGCTTATAACTATTTATTTTATTTAATTTTTCAGATGAATAAATAAATCGACTTAATTACATAAAAATAACAATTTGTAGCCTCTTATAACTTGCATATATACTATGTAAACATCAATGGAACTGTTGCAAATACATAGAATACACCTATATATATAGATATTATGTATATATATCTATATATATTTATATATATCTATATATATAATTATGTATTTTTTTTACATAATATATAAGTATGTTACAACACAGTCACATACATGGGATCGTGCCACACCACTCGTGCGAGTAAAGCACAATATTAAATCATAAAAATTTTTAATATATGATTTAATAGATTCATCCTCGGAACTTAACATAAAATTTAGCGACAATGCTACAAGTAAGTCAATAATTCATTGTAAGTAATAAATAAGAAACAAAAAGCTTTAATTTGATCTGTATCAATGTGTACAGACCGGATTATATTATTTTTCTTTCATTATTTACAATGAATAAAAATGAGCATATATATATATATATATATATATATATATATATATATATATATATATCGATTTTTCATTATATTAAAATACATTTTATCCCTGTTGACCCGAATTCAAAATAAAATTCTAAAATCTTTAAATAAAACTGGAAATAAATTTTATTAAATGATAATATTATATTCATAAGTTATAACGAATATTTAAAATAATACATTTACGATTTACAATATAATTTGTAATATTTTTAAAAGAGGTTTTATATACAAGTAACTGTTGATATAGAAAAAAGAAAATGATTATAGAATAATTCAATATATGTAAAAGTAAAATTTGTGTGGAATGTGTAGGTATATTTGAAATCTACTTCTTTTAACCAAAATAAAATGATTATGAATTTGATGGTATTACAAAAGATTACCAGTAATTAAAATTGTATCTAATATACTCATATTTCAATATATACAAAGTTTTATATAAAAATTTTAATTGAGAAATAGTGTCTTTGGATCACAAACAAATGAAATTGTTATAAGAACTAATATTCGATTTTTTTGTGGAATTATAATTTAAATTATGAACTCCCAGAATTTACATTTCCTGCAACAATTAATTATATATAACATGCAAGAAATGTAATTTTTGGTAAACTTTGATTAAAATTTTAATGCATAGTGAATAGTACTGTAAAAAGGTAAATTGCAGTCAGTCATTTAATTTATGCAATTAAGCATAATTTTTTTTTGTAAAATAAATATTTTTATACTATAATATAAATTAATTGTTTACATTACCGAAAATTACAGTGTTATATGAATATTTTATATTTCGTCAATTTTTTCTAAAAGTATACTGGAATGGTTCAAAACGTAAATACCTGCTTTTATAGCTAAAAACTTTGCACGTATATACATTATGTAAGTTTATGTTTTGTAAGTATTAGGAAATTATGTCAAAAATGTAATAAAACATCATAAATTATATGTAATATATTAGACATAACAATAATATTATTTAAAGAAATGTAATTAAGCATTATATATGCTTTGAAAATCCTCAAACAAAGAAATTGTTAAGTTCTATTTAATAATAAATAGATAGATATTAAATTGTTTCTCTACAATTCATAATTATGTATGTTGAAAATTAAGTAGAATATTTTTATTCGTTACTTTAATTTTTCACTTTAAAAGATTTTGATGAAATAGATAACAATTATAAATTCAGTTTCAAAATTAATGTAAATATAATGATAAAATCATGTAAGAATTACTTCATGTATTCTACAGATACTTTGTGTGGTGCAATTTATATGCGAATACTTGTATTTATGACAATCTTTAATATTTAATTTATATTTAGAAGGCACAAAATGTGAAAAGTACAAAAGACACATGAAAAGTCATTGCCAATGACATATGGTCCTGTAAATGTATATGTAAAATTACATTACAAGCACTTCGCTATATTTTCATTCTATTTTGAAGATATATATACTTCCATATTCTTTTTATTTTCATAAGTAACCAAGCCTTCTTTTTATAGTAATATTTTGATCCCATAGATAATTATACTTTTAGCAACATTTCAAGGCTAAAATTAATTTTTTATTTGTAATATTTGATTGGTTCATTATAAAATAACTTTTAATAAGTGATACCATAACAAATAAAAATAGCATCAGAAACTACTAGAAATCTAACAAATAGAAATATTATTACACTAATTTTAACATAAAGAACTGTTCGACCTACTATTCAATCAATGTACAATGCAACAGCTTTAAGGTCATTTTTTTATATATGTATAATCGAATATTGGAACATCTCATATTTTATATATCTTCTTCATTTTAAAAGATATGACATAATATATACTTATATGTTTAACTAATAATAATTAAACATTGTTAAATATATGTGTGTACATGTGTACATGTTTTTAAAACTGGAACAATAAATATAGGTATGCATATAATGCATTCGTTACATGCATATACATATATATGTATCTATATGTAGATATATTTTCTTCATATAAATAAACATTCGTTTTTTTATATATATTTATATATACGTGTATGTATGTACGTGTGTATATATATATATACACACACACATATGTATGTATATATATATGTATGTATATATATATGTGTGTGTGTATGTGTATATATATATATATATATATATATAATCATTCATAACCATGTTTATATAAACTAATAGCCACATAATAACCTTTAAAAATTGCAATATAGTAGACTCAAAAGTCCATTCTTTAAAATCATGCTTTAGTGAACACACTCTTCTATAAACAGCATTACATATGTGTAAAAATCATGTGGTGACTATAAAGAATAAACAACAGCCATTTTGTTTACAGCTGTTTGTGAAGCTCAAACAACAGCTTTATGCATTAGCATATAGCAGATTTTGGTGCAAAAAGTCTCAAACCTTTATATAATAGGAGTTTTAGTTGCACTATTACTCTAATAAAGTCTTTGGTTAAATAGTTAATTACTACATAAAGTAACTGTTTCAGGTAACATACGGTCAACGAAGTAACAAATATTAGCTGACTTAGCTAATTCCAATCGGTTCCATTATGCTGATGTAGTTTAAAATCACATTGAACTGTCATCTATTGTTTACTTGAAATATGAAATCTTTGTCCATCTCCTTTGACATGATGTTACATAATTCAACAACTACTTTTGGTTATTTTTCGACATTATTTGGTATTAATAGATTTGTCTCTGTACCATCCAAGTATTTGGCTAAATCCTGCGAAAATAAAGAATAATATATATAAAAATAAGATTATAGAAGAAAAATCATTACATATTACTTTATTATAAGAAATAATACCTGAACAGCAATTTGTAAAGGTGTTGGTTCACCTATAGAACAGTCATCTCGCATACTAGTAGCTCGCAAGAGTTTTGAACAGGGTTTGCCAGTAAAAAGTATGAAAAGTGCATGGATAGTTCTTCGCTGTGTCAATTCTAAATGACGATGCTGATACCCAGCTAAATGTCGTCGATGACGAGATGTCGTTGGAAACCATTTTTCACATAGATTACAATATCTTTTATGCCTTATTGTTGACTGTACGAATATAAAAATATTATATCTCCTTGTTATTTTCAAATACATATTTATATAATTAATAATATTTTTTTATACTTGAAATTATGCAATGATAAAATATACATTACCTTTTTATGATAAGCTAATTGCGTTACAATATCAGTAACAGTCATATCATATTCTTCTGCTATATATTTTTTATTATCATTTGTGCTATCATTTGATGTTAACTCTTCTCTTCCTTGCAAGCATTTTAATACCTCATTTTGAGTAGTTACAATCTCTTGATTTGTTATAACGGGTGGTGATCTTGAACTATCTCTATCTGAACTTGCATCGAAACTAAAGGCGATTTCTGGTTCTAATACTGGCATCTTATCTTCTCGTTTTTTGGATTGATTACAACTTTTATCATCTTCAATTTGTACATCTTCGTTATCGGATATCATTTCAATTTTAGGGTAAGTCATATTTTGTTCAATTTTAATATCTTGAACTTTATTCTCTACTTGATGAACATGACTATCTTGAGATATTGATCGTTCATTCTCATCTCCCAATGTTTTACAGTGTTCCGTATTAGTAGACATGTTTTTATTTGGCACAGATTGACTGTATCGTTTAAGACTTTTTAATGATATTATAGGAGAATTTTGTGCAGAAATTAGAGTATTTTGCACATTAACATCAATATGTTTAATATCTTTTTTCTCTGTACATTTGGTAATTTGTATAACTTTGTTTACTACTTCATTACTATTATTTTTTTCTATTTTTTCCATATTTACTTCATTCATCGATTTTTGCAGATTTAATTTACCTGTTTCATATGTATGATGAGTAGTAACAGTCTTAAGAAAAGTTTTTGTATGACCACTGGAAGTAAGACAAGAACCTTGATTTTTTTCTACAAGCGATTTCAATTTTGATTTGTTTTTCAGAATAGTAGCATCTTTAGACATAGATAAACATTTTTTCAGCATTTCTTTGGCAGCCAACACTTCTTTCATAAGTAAATCATTACAACAAAGATTTTCACGAGACATAATTGTCGTTTCTGTTGAATGATTCTCTGAACCGTCATGCGTAAGAGCTGTTATTGATAATGAAATATTTTGTTTAGTAGATATTTTATTCTTTTCAGGAACTTCAGAGCTTTGTTGACCATTATCCGCAAGTAAAATAGGTTGTTGATTGGTATAATTTTGAGGATAACTTTGTAAATCATTCAAGTCTTGTACTTTTTGGTTTAATTGCCATGTTCCAAGTTGTGTATCATTAAAATGTTCAGAATTTAACTCATGCCTTAAAGGTGGTACTTCCACAGAATCGATATTGCTATCTGTAACTTCTAATTCTAATTCAAATTGAGTAGGAATAGCATCTTCTGAATACAATTGTTCACCTTCCTCATTATTAAGTCTATTATTATGTTCTTCCATCCCAATTTGGTTTATGTCTGGGGAAGCTGGCAAAATCTCTATTGTTGATTGACTTTCATCTGAAGAATCTAATTTTATAACTGAACAATCATTATCTGCAGAATCATCTGTAATGATATCAGATTTCAAAGGTTTTGATTCAGATTCATTATTTTCTCTAGGAAATTTATTTTCACTATCATTATAATGAATGAAGTCTTTTTGCATGATTAATGGCATTTTACTAACATTATTTGTAGAATTAGCATTAAAAGTTATAGTACTGAGATCATTATCAACATTACTTTTTAAGGTAGTGTTATTTTTTATATTTGTAGTATCTGATTTTACTATCGAGTAATCCATGTTATCTTTATCATTTGAATATTTATATGAAGATCTATCTACAAAATCATTGGAAATATAAGATTCCTCTATATATTTTTCTTCTATATTCCATGGATTCTTTTCAAATTTGTACTTGCTAATAGATTTTATAGAAAATTCATTATGTTCTTCTATTCCTTTAAGGATAGATGTAGCTTCTGTATCAGATAATTTGTTATTACTATAACTATAATCTAATGTTCTACTTTCCTTATATTTTGTTGGACACAAATCTGATATAGAACTTGATCTAAATAATTTATTCGATTTGCTATGTCGTTTATCTCGAAATCCGTAACTTTTTATTAATTTTCGTGTTCTATGTGAAGAAATAATATCTATACATTTTCGAGTTATATATTCTTTAGATATATGGCAGTATTTTAGGTCCTTTACCATATTATCTAAAAGTCGAGATCTTTGCAATTTAACTTCTGGTTGCCATTTTGCGCTATTAATGATTGTATGACTACCACCTTCACTAAATTCACATTTAAATTCAGCACTTGCAGAGGCACGTTTTATTATAACCTTTGGAATCTTTTCTGAAATGCAGGGTAATTTATTCTTAATTTCATGTTCAGATACAGACGAATTATCCTTTTGTTTCGATGTCGATCTAATTATATCTTCATTTTTTTTATTAGATTTTATTTCATTTTTATCACTTTTATATTTTTTAACTGTTAAATCAATGGTTCTTAAATTTGTTCTCTTTCTAATAGATTCTGTAGGTGAAGTGATTTCTTGATGCTTTTTCAGTTTTAATTTAGGAATCTTTTCTCGTTTTCTTTCTTCATTAATTATTGATAATTTATTAGAACATATCTCATCTGATACATCAGGAGTTTTTACTTCCATTACTATTAATGAAGATTCTGTTTGGTCATTCTGTATACTTGCTGCTTCAGTTCTAATTTTTTTTATTTTTACTTTAGGAACAATTTTTTTTGCGTCTTTCCTTTTAAAAGAAATTTCCATATTGTTGTATTCATTATTTCTTTTTAATGATTTATCATTAAATTTTATTTTCATTTTAGGTACTCTACTATTATTTAAATCATATTTTTGTACAGAAATTTCAGAATCACTATCACTTCTTCCTTTATTATCTTTCTCATTCTCAATTATAAAAGTAGAATGTTTAACTTTATTATGTACAAAAGAAGGATATTCTGATGATGTTTCTAATATGTCCCCTGCAACAGATGTTGTAGAACAGGATCCAGTATTTCTGATAATCATTTTAGGTATTTTAGGTTGAGGTGACAGTTCAGGTTTTGATTTTGTGTTTGTTTTATTTTCTTTGATAATGGATCTAGAAATCATTTGTGTATTTACATTGCAATCTGATGTAGATGAATAATTTGTGTTAATATATGCAATAGTAGTTATATCTGGAGGGGATAAAGAACGTTCTTTTTCTGCTTTATTGTTTATATCATTTGTTGTAATTTCATTAATTACATTTGTATTTTTCTTTAAATTTAATTCTGATATATTCTCCAATTCTGGGGTATTACAAACCTCAATACTACAACTTTTCAATTCTTGTGAAGATAAATATGAGCCACTAGCACTAATTTTATTTTCAATACAATATAAATTGTCATTAAATTGTTTTCTTTGTGATTCTTTTTCTTTTAAGTTAAATACTTCTAAACTATCTTGTGATGTATTTATTACATCTGATACATTGTAATTTTTATATCTTGGAACATCAATATCTTTTTGATTCAATAATGATCCCCTGACATTATCTATTTCATTGACGTTGTTTAACGAAAAATTTTCATCGTTTATTATATTTTCAGTTTTTGAGTTATTTATGGAATTTAATGAAGGAATTGTGTTTTCAATATTTTTCTTCTCTGTATCCTTATTGCTGTTTATTTCTTCAATGACATCAATATCTTTGCTAGAAATAATAGGCTCTAATAAAACTACTTCATCCTTATTTTGACTTATGTATATTGGTTCAGATTTAATTTCTTCTTCTGGAAAAGAAGTATCATATTTATGATCTGTTGTTATAAAAGTATTATTCTGACAATCACTGTTACTTATTTCATTGAAAGAAGATTCATCAATACTTTTGGACAGTTTCGATTTTTTTATTTGTGGCATATGCATAGATTCTCCATGAATTATATTAACTTCATTGTCAAAATTATTGTGACTAATTATGTCACTTTCCATAATTTCTATTTCATCATTTTTGAAGCAATTTGAAGGTAACCGTCTCCATCCCTTTTCAGAAATAGTAGTATTATTATCAGTATAAAAAATATTGGCTTCTGTAATTTGTTGATTCAAATTTTCATCCTCATTACTTTTAGATATTTCGTTTTGTAATGAAAAATTGGTATTTTCTATTTCGCCATTGCTTTCATCCTGATATTCTATTTTTTCTTTTTGTTTAGTATTATTTAATTGTTTCAACGGATCTGCGCATTCTACATCTAATGTTGTTGTAAGAAGAACATCTTTTTTAGAAATTAAAATATTCTCTGTTGTTGCATATTTCAAAATATCTCTTGTATTTTCAAATTCTGCTTCAAAACTTTCAGTATTTTCATCTGAATCAATTTCACATTTCACAGGGAAATGCTCATAATGTCTCTTATATTTGGATATATCAGAATTAATTTGTGATTCTGGTTTTTTTGTAATGTCTACACAAATATTTTCTGTTCCGATATGAATGATATTTGGATCAATCTTCTTTTCATTAAAATAGTCTGAATCTTCAGAAAATGAATTATGATTCATTACACTATTAGTGTAATATCTTCTGCCTTTAAAACCATTTTCTTCCAAACACAATTCCGAAGATTTGAGTCGATCTAAATTAGGCTTAAACTCTTTCTTTTCTAATTTCATAATAGAATTTGATTTCTCACTTGTTAAATTATTACTTTGGTTTAAAGAACATTCACTAACTGTCTGATCACATATTGCATAAGGCACAATTGACTCCTTAATTATATCGCAGTATTTCGATTTAATATCACAGGTTTCAGTTGAACTGATTTTTTCTACAAAGGTATTAGTAGATGTATGTGAAGAAAATGTATCATTATGACTACTTTTTTGGATATTGTTATTATTTTTTGTATTGTGATACATGGTATTTGCTACGGTTGTTCCTGTAAACATTTCTGTTTTTCTTATATTTTTTTCTTTTGAATGAATGTTACTATCAAAGATATTTTTTAAATTCTTTTCATGACTTTCAAATTCATCTGTAACTACCTCATTTGTTAAACTATCTTTATGAGTACTATGATTATTCTCCATACCATGTTCTTTTTGTTCCTCACATTTAGAAACAGAAAGACCTTTATTGTACTCTTTATGTACTTGATTATCAGTTATACTATTATATTTTTTTTCTATTTTATGACGATAATGTTTTAAATTCTGTGATCTTTGATGCTTCATAGAGTGAACATTTTTTTGACTATCATTCTCATTAGAAAATTCAGAAAAACCTTTTTGAGCTGACTCACTCCAAGCGATTTTCGTATTATTAGATTCCAATGGTATTCTTTCTTTATAATTACTTATATCTTTCTCCTTTTTATAAATTTTTAAATGATGGTTATATTTATGTGGTGAATATTCTTCTTTAGTACAATGAGCTCTTTCTTTATTTTCAAGAAATAAAGCTTTGGGATTAGGACTATAAGTTATTTTTCCATCTTTAGTTCTATATATAGGAACTTCGTTTCTGTTATTTGATTCTTCTATATTAGTAAAAATAGGATTTACATAACCACTAGTACTTCCATATAAATCACACTCTTCTAATGTCTGATTTACTATAGGAGTTATAGGACGTCTCCATTTTCCTGGCTCATTATCATTGCTTTTGTTACTTTCATTAGAAAATAGATCAAAATTTGTAAAATCAAGTTCTGCAAATTTTTCGTTGTTCATGTTATCCGTTTTAACATGTATAGTTACAATATTTGGCATATCATCATTTTTTTCAGATGAACTGTCATTTTCTTCATCTTTTTTATCTTTATATTTGTGTGACACAGAAGATGGCTCTTTCATTTTATTTTTCTGTGCATTATTCAATTTTGATATCCGTTCAATATTTGCACTATTTTGCATGTAATTTACATTAGCAGATGTAGTACTGTAAATTATATTAGAAGGTTCATTTTCCTGATTAATATTATTGAATAGATCATTAGTTTTAACATAGTATATACTTTCATCCTTTAAATCATCTGGTTTATCGACAAAACTCAATGATGCATGTTGTTTCTTCCTTCCACTGGAAGTATTAGTGAATTTAGTTTCTTGAGTAACTTCTGTATAATTATTATCTCCTGTACAATTCCTAGATCTATTCAATATATCCTTTGATAATGTTTCATTTCCTTTTGAAAATTCTTGATGTAGTGTTCCTTCTTTATTTGTTGGTAATGTCTTATTTCGAACTATTAAACTAAGAGGCTCCTTCTGTTCCTCCATTGTATTCTCCACATTTTCGTGACAAATAATATCTGTACTTTGACTTTGATCATGATCGATAATTTCATCAATTTTGTTACTTCTCTTTTCTGTATCCAATTTTTCATGAGGTAATGTGTTGTATTCTTTTAAATTTCCTAAGCAAGTACTCTTGCTACTATATACAGAATTGTTTGATTGATCCATAATTTCATTGCCCACATTTACAGATTCCTGTTGCAATAACTTTTCTTTGGCATTACGTTCTGCACACAATACATTTATTTCAATTTTGATTCCATCAGAGCAATTATTCAAATTTTCTTGTTTCTTATCCCTCAAAGTGACTAATTCTTTGCATATATCATTATCTGTAAATTTTAAATTAACATTTGTAACTTGAATTTCAAAATCAGAATTTACATTTTTTGTTGCAAAACTCTTGGAAACAGTATATAGCTGTTCCTGTTCTGATTTTTCTGAAGTAATAGAACAAATAGTGGTCACAGAAGATGGTGTATGAGCTGAATTTACTTTATTCTTTACATTTGTATTTTTTTCTAATGCTTGCGTATCTTCTACTGCAGAATAATGCTGTTGAAATTGAGTACCTGTTAATTGTGATGTTGATCTTTTATTAAAATAATTATTTCCTATATGGCTATTATTATCAATGCATTTATCAAGATGCAACAAATCATCACTTGCTGACATGTATTCTTTAAAATCTTGTTTTTGTGTATTATTGATCATATTAACTTTATCAATATTAAAATCCTCTTGAGATAGTTCAGATTTATTTTTTTCTAAAATTTTATTTCGGTTATGGTTTCCCTGAGAAACATTTGCGTTTATTTTACATGGTTCATCACTCTTCTGTGACTGATCATGTACTTTTTTAGAAATAGATACAGAGTTCCCTTGTTTTACAAAATTAAGTTCATTATTATCTTCTTTTCTATTAATTATGTTACTTTCCATATCACTATTGTTTTTAGTATCAGAGACTGAGCATGTTTTATGAAGTGTTACATGATCTGATAAAATTTCTAGGTTAGATGAACCAGAATTGTTCATAGATGAGTCTATATCAGAGTTCTTTGTAAATTCTTGATTCTTAAACTTATTTTGAACATCTTTGGAAAAACTTTCTCTATCCTTTTCTTTGTTTATACAAAGATTTTGAGGACTTTTAGAATGTACCTTATTATTTGTTAACATATCTAAACACCTTTTTGGTATTGATACAGTATTTATATGTTGCAATTTGTCTGCACTGGATGTATATATGTTTACATTTGGAATAGACAAAACATTTTTAACATTTGATGAAGTATTCTTTTCCACATATCGTACTATTGTATGTCCTTCTTCCACATTTTCCCCTGAAATTGTATTTTTATCATTAGAAATGCCCTGCTGTAATTTATTTACAAACAGACACTTAGACTGTTTCTTTGTTTCAATATTAACTTCAGGATGTTTATCATTATTTTGAACAGTATTTATTACATGCTGCTGTTTATTTTCATTTAATTTGTTTTTTAATGTAGATTTGGAAGTTTCAATCGGTATTGATATTTTATAATTTATAGGTTTCGATGGATGTGTAGCACTTTGAAATCTATCATTATTGATTTTTTCGATGTTTGCATTCTTGTAGTTTTGTATAGAATTTTTTTGCAGATCCATCGGTTCATTTTCTGTTTCATATTCAGTTGCTGAAGATTCGCATACATCAGGAGCTTTTGCATTAAATTCTCTATTCTCTAGCTTTTTCATATTTACTATAGTTGAATTTTTATTAGAACTGGCTTGTGATTTATTATTTTTACACACTTCAATAACATCACTTTTAGATGCATTAGCAGATTTATTAAAATTGTTAGGATCTATAGTATTTTCAAATGCATTAATACTGTTGTTATTAGATTGATTTACTTCTTCTAAATTGAATTGTAGTAAAGTGTTTTCTTTAGAAATAACAGTATCATCTAAATGTTCATAGGATCCAATTTTAATTGATGAATGAGTAAAGCTGATTATTGGACTATTTTGTATAATTTCTATAGGATTGGAAGATATAGATGACACACGTCCTGATGGTTCTTCACTGTCTGAATGAATAGGTGTGTTTAGAGTAGTGGATATTGGAGTACACTCAGTTGTAGGCAAATCAGGTAAACTGATATCATCTGTGTTATGTGATTCCTCACTTGCGAAACTATTTTGTTTTTGCAAGTTTGTAGTTTGTTTATCCAAATTAGTTTTTGATACTGTTTCCAAAACATTTAATTCTTGATTATTATTCTGGATTGAAGACTTCCTATCTTTTTCAGACAAAGTATCATTGCTGGTATACGTATCTTTGTTCAAAATTTCTATATTTGCATCATTCTTCTTTTCATCGCATGTACTTATTTCTTCTTCTAGATTTACATTTTCTTCATAAAATGGTATTGGACCTTGATGTTCTAAAGTTTCTATAATTTGGTCATTAGATACCTCCAAAATATTATTTATTTGTACATTATCAACTATATGTATTGTTGGAATGTCATCAGTAGCATTGGTTATACAATGTATAATATTTCCAGATTTTGTAATATCTTTATTTGTACATTCAGTTAAATTTTTTAACACCTCAGTATTATGAGGAGAAGAATCTAAAGATTGTGAATACTCTTCTGTTATTTTATCATGTTTTTTTGAACAAGTCATATTTTCTTTATTCACATTTACATCATGAGGTATTTTTGAAGTACTATCAACATTTTCATATTCTACAACTACCAATGGTGTTGAATTGCTTAAGACAACATCTGGCAAATTTGAACTAGAATCATCTTCATCTTCTGATGCATCCCAATTTGCTAAAAATTGTCGAACATCAAGATCTGGCTTATCAGCAAAGTCTTTTGATGTTTTGTGTTGTTCAGTCATAGTATCAGCATTCTCTGTACTTTTTTGTATTTTAAATTCAGTTTGTTCACTACATTTATGTATTAAAAGCTGGTCTTGATTTGGAAAACCATTTGGATACAGGGATGATGAATGCTCTTTTTGAGAATGATTAACTGATTGTTCAGAATGTAGGTTATCTTCATTAGATAAATCAGATGCACATAGATCTTGTTCTTTTCCCTGTTTTTCTAAATGTTTTGAATCTGAATTCAATGTATGTTGAGTTTTTGGAAAACCATCAGAATTTATTAAAACTCCATTTTGATCAAATTGCAAATTTATAGATGGAATAGCATTAACGGATGTTGATGGAATTCTTAAAGGATGTTGAACTGCCATTGGATATCCATGTGATTGTTGCAATTTTAATATTTCCCTGTATCTAAGAACAGATTCTTTATATTTTGGATGTGATTGATATCCAGGTATCCTTGTAAGTTCTCTAAGATGATTTTCCATAGAGGATCTTTGCATTGCAATTTTTTGCTGATAAGAATGGTATCGTGATGAAGTGTTATGCATAGGTGTAGGTTGCATTGTAGTAACTTGTTGTGGATTATCAAACGTTTTTTGACAACTATGTGGAAATTCTGTTGATACATTTCTTATAAATTGTGCAGTATAATAAGAATTCTGTGTGGAAGATGTAATATCAACACTAACATTTGAAGTGGGCACAGTCTTGGTTAACACATTACCTGTTGTATATTGACCTTGCTTAGTATTGTATTTTTGTTGTGCAATATAATTTTGTTCTGGATGTTTAAAAACAGTTGCATCTTGTAAACTCATATTATTTGCTTTTGGATACTCTTTCATAGGATAAGCATATTTCTGGCACTCTGTTGGATAATTATAATTTTGAATTGGATAATTTTGTACTATCCCTGATGGAGCTGGACAACCTCTAGACATTGTAGGATCTTTATTAGGATATTTATATTCTGGAAAGTTTCTTCTATGGTCTGTATTAGGAATAATAGAGTTTAACATTTCCTTATTATCAAAATTGTCTTTTCGAAAATTATGATCACCGTATTGTCTATTTTCTGCCTGATATCCAGGTAAACGCATATTTTCCCTATATGGTGTATTAGATTGATAAGTTCCAAATTTATCCCATTGTTGATAGCCTATATTTGTATTTGGATTGCAACACAACGCTTTACAAGGAATGAAAGATGAAGGTCCTTGTCTTACAGAAGACGTTGCACACATACTACTACTTCGTGATCCCATAGAAGTGGTAGGTGTATTTATATTTATATTTGATCCATTTAAATGAGAATTTTGTCCAGGAAGCGCCATATGACTATTTCTGTATCTATAGTCATCATTAAATGTATTCATTGATCCATTTCTCATATCAACTGGGGCTTTTACATTATCCATAACAGAGTTTCTATTAACCATAGGACCATATTGTCCAATATAACTTTGCATTTGTACCATTGATGGTATTGCAAAGTTATCACTATTATTTGAGCCATTTGAAATATTATTCATAGGTGGAAAATGTCTTGAACTAAAGCTAGGTTCATTTTGGTATTTTTTATACCCTTCGGTATTAAGAGCATTTAATGAAGATGGATTACCACTAGACATAAATGCTAAACGATTTGCATTCACATTATGATCAGTAGATGTTACTTCATTTATATTCGTCTGCACTGAGTTATATTGATGCCAATCTGAAATATTTCCACCGTAGTTCATTGTACATTTTCTTTTTGCTGATATGTTATAAGCTTTTCATTCTATTTATATAAGTAGTTGTTTACAATTTCATACAGGACCAACATCTGTAAATATAAATTAAATTTATATGTAATCAGTAAAAAAGAATTAATGTTAATTTTATTTTTATTTTATTTCTTTTTAATAATAACATATATATTATTGTTATAATAGTAGTAATACTTCAATTATTTTTGATTATGAAAACAATAATGAGTTCAAATCTCAAATATACTCATTATTAACCAATTATAAAATATTTCATAATTTTTTTTATAGAATATTTTTAAATATATATAAAATATATTTGCATAATGCGTTTGTATGTGTATGTAAGCGTTCGCAATTGCGTATTATATATATAAATGCATATAATACTTATTTGCATATAGATCAGACATATGCATGCATAATATATATATATATATATATATATATGTTGGCTCTTTTAAACTAAATTTATTCTACATACTAAATTTATTCTACATACATTACCATTTTATCCTCCATTTTAATTAGATACTTTTAAAACTAATATAATTTAATAACTTATAAAATTAAAAACTATCTATCTATTTTCCTATGTATTATAACTGACTTTACAAAATAAAAAAGTTAAATTAATAATTTATTGCTAAATATAATTTGCATGATATATAATATATTAACTACTTCACAAAAAATTATCATAATTTAAATAAAAATGTCGTATACACCAGTTGTTTACGTATAACGCAAGTGCCTATAGAATTTCAACTCCCTATACAGACCTTGAAACTGTAATACTTTACGTAGTTCACATATTTCTTATACCGATAAACAATTGCAATCATTATAAATTTATATAAATGCACTTTAACGATTTCTGATAATTGCATGCACTTCATATTTCTTAAATATATAATAACTATAATTATTTACATCAAATGTAACTTAAAATTACCTGCATTAACCATCAAACTCAACATGTTCGCCATATTGAACACGACTACATAAAAATTATAATTATGCGCCCTCTGATGACAGAAATCTATTTAAATCATAAAAAAATAATATATAGTAAGCAACAAAGATATAAGGAAATAACAATGTGTATATATGTATATATATAAGCATATAAATATAATTCAACTAAAATTTTATATAAATCTTTTTATAATAAATTTCTTTTTACACTTTTTTCTATATAAGTATATAGATAGTATTAATATTTATATATATATATATATATATGTACACACACAACATACATATATATGTATGTTCTAAATATAATCTAATTTTATAAAAATATCGAGAGAAATATATATTTTTTTATCTATAATTTTTTTTATTATTTTTATAGATTAACTTTTAAATCAACTTTAGATTCCGAAATGTTTAATTTGTGATAGCCAATTATATACAATATGTATTATATCCATTAACCAATCATATCACAAAGATCTAAGTGAGTCTAGTGAGTATTAAATTATATATTTTGTATCATTGTAATAATACTTATTAATTCATTTTGTTTCATAATATAATAAAGGAATTTCTATTTTCAAATAATAATACAATAATGATGATTATAAATTTATTTGATTTAATAAATAATCAGTCACCGATGTCAAGAATTGACATTGATCAAACTAGTAACAATTTTACGAACAACGTGTTTAGCTCTTTTATATGGAACCTTCAATCGGAGGAGGAACCTAAACTTTCTGTCGAATAAAATCCGAGAACATCTGATTGTAAATTGGTACAAAATCATAATTGTTAGTAAAATTACATTCATTTTTAAGTTTTGACTAGGATTTATGTAAAATTTTTTTTTACTTTATAATTTTGTATGATAGAAAATATTTATATATACATTGTTAGGAATGCATTGTGTGTTGATAATATAAACGTTTTATCTTTAATTTATGATATAACATCTGCACATAAAATGAAAAAAAATATGTGTTATGCTTTAAATTAAATTCTATGTTAAATTAATGCTTCTATTTTGAAAATGTATAAAGAAATGTATATATTGTTTTTTTTAGGTTAAAGATGGCTAAATCTTCTGAAAAGAAAGGAAAGAGTGCAATTAATGAAGTGGTAACTCGTGAATATACTGTACATCTTCATAAACGTCTTCATGGAGTTGGATTTAAGAAACGTGCACCTAGAGCAATTAAAGAAATTCGAAAATTTGCTGAAAAACAAATGGGTACACCTGACGTAAGGATTGACACTCGTCTCAACAAACAATTATGGTCTAAAGGAATAAGGTAAATTGTTCTCTTTAAAAACCAAAAATATTGAGAAACCTAAAAAAATTAAATATTTGTCTATTTGAAAGCATTGCTAAAGTATATTCCTTCAATTTTATTCAATAGGTTGGATAATATTTTGTTCAATAAATATAAACTATGAAAAATATTTTTCTTCTGCAGGAATGTTCCTTTCAGAGTTCGTGTTCGATTAAGTAGAAGAAGGAATGACGATGAGGACTCAGCAAATAAATTATATACACTTGTAACATATATTCCTGTAGCCTCCTTCAAAGGCCTTCAAACAGAAAATGTAGATGCAAGTCAAGATTAATACCTTTATATTCAATAAATAAATTGAAACATTTATTAATATTAATTATTACCTTTACTTAACCAATTATAACTATTATAAATAATCATTTAGGCATTGAGTTATAAAATCAATATCATAAACATTTTAATAATATATAAATACGAATTTGGATTATTATACTAGTAGTATTATGATAAATGGAAAAAAAGAAATTAAATATATCAAGTCGAGCTAATACTGATTTAAAAAAATTTTAATGTATTATACCTAGAGGAATATATTTTTATTTGATTTTTATAAATGATATAGTATTCTATAAAATTTATAGATTTATGTGCAAACCATTTCTTAATTACAAATATTTCAGTAGAACATCTACGCATACTCCTTCCATAGTAACCTAAATTAAGCGCGTAGGTTTGAACGTAGAACATCTCCCGAACGTTGTAGGATTGAATAACGTTCACAGCAAGCGCTTATAGGATCAACGGTATTACGGTGCGAGTTTTCTAAAGAAATATGGAGTTCGTAAGTGGGGGACTAACATTGGTTAAGACATCAAGATTTGCTGATGTGGATGCTGGAGAGTTGGTCTACCGCTTATAAAATCGTGCTTTATTGAAAAAAAATCATATATCGTGTAAAAAATAAAATTGATCGTATCAAAATCTCAATATTTTCTTACTTTTTCAATATTAAAAAAAATGCGAGAACTTATAGCATTTCAAATTTTATTCTTTCTAACTGTTTCGGCCACTGCAATTCCAAAACCAGAAGATGAGCCCAAACAACGTATATTGAATAAGGTAAACAAGAATGGAAATTGTTTCGTTTAACGTTTGATTAATAATAATAAATGAAAGCCCAATATAAATGTTTAAATAGTCATTGATTTATATCATATAATTCTTAATAAAGATGGTTTAGAAGTATATAACCTCAGATCATTTTTCTTTAAAAGATCTATTTTATATCAAATAAATAAAATAATATGAGAAATATTGGATTAAATTGTGAATTAGAAATTTCTATAAATATATATAGTTTGAATCTATAATTAAATATACACAATATTCGTTTTATTGTAATATTACAAAACAATGATATCTAATAAATATTTGTATAGATCTATATATATTTATATATATATGTATCTATTATCTATTATATGTATATATTATATGTATTTATAATTATAGGATTTAAGTGATCAGGAGCATTACATTAACTCCCAGCATAATCCAAGTTACGATCATGAGGCTTTTCTGGGAGAAGATGCCAAAACATTTGATCAATTAAGTCCAGAGGAAAGTACAAGAAGACTAGGAATAATCGTTGATAAAATAGATAAAGACAAAGATGGATTTGTTACAAAGGAAGAACTTAAAGATTGGATATTATATACTCAGCGACGATATATTCAAGATGATATTAATCGTCAATGGACATCTTATAATTTAGAAGAAAAAGATAATCTTCCATGGACAGACTATAAAGTCAAACTTTATGGACATATCAATGAAAATGAAAGTAATGATCAAGATAAATTAGAAGAAGAAACATTTCCTTATCAAGCAATGCTCAAAAGAGATCGCAGACGTTGGCATGCAGCTGATCTTGACAATGATAGTGCACTTACTAAAGAAGAATTTGCTGCATTCCTGCATGCAGAAGAAGCAAATCATATGAAAGATATTGTAGTATTAGAAACTATGGAAGACATTGATAAGGATGGAGATGGAAAAATATCATTAGCTGAATATATTGGTAATTGAAATAATTGTAAATTATGATATTAACAATTCGTATATTGAAATGCATTATTAACTTCTTAGGAGACATGTATAGAGGTACAGAGGAGGAAGAAGAGCCTGAATGGGTTAAAAATGAGAAAGAACAATTTTCATCTTACAGAGATAAAGATCATGATGGTTTTATGGATTTTGAAGAGGTTAGTAAGCTATATCAAAATACAATATCTTATTGATTTTAATAAAAATATATTAATTCTGTTTGCCACATTTTTAATAGGTAAGAAATTGGATTATTCCTGCTGATTTTGATCATGCAGAAGCAGAAGCCCGACATTTAATTTATGAAGCTGATACAGATGCTGATCAAAAACTTACAAAAGATGAAATATTAGAAAAATATGATATTTTTGTTGGTTCTCAAGCAACTGATTTTGGAGAAGCATTAACTAGACATGATGAATTTTAATGAGATTTTTATAATAAAATTCTTACCAAAAATTATATATCATAAGCTTTCATGACAAAGTATATAATTTATAATGTATATTTACCCGTATGAATCATGATGTTTTTATACAAGTTTGCTTGTTGTTATTAATATTATTAGCAAATATTATGAAATATAATAGTCATTGGATGGCTATTCAAATAAATCATGAGTATTTTAATCCTATATCTTTTTTATCAGTATATATATATATCTAAAATACCTACTAATCTGCCAATTTTTTAACAAATATGTTCTTTTCATACAATTTTCTAAATAATATATATGACTTGTGATAATTTCTAATATAAAAATATATGAGACATCAATTTATCTGATTATTGATCTTATCAGAAAAAGCTTGTTATCTCTATAGATTTGTAGCAGTATTAAGCACCTGTCCAATGTGAACCTGTCAATATGAATACTCGGAAGTTAATCATATTTTTAATATGCTATATGTGGCTTAATTTAGGTAATTATTACTTATTCATTAATCAATAAAAAATACGATAATTAGTATGTGTTGTTTATATGTCGTAGATTTATTGTTTGTTTAATATATTATAATGCTTAATGATTTTTTACAGAAATTAATAGTTTAAGATCATATTGTTTTCAATTTACTTGGCCAGGCCCAATACCTTATAAAGAGTCTTTAAATAATACTTGTACAAAAAATAGCCATACTGGAGTACCATGTATAGACCCAATAATTTTTGAAGCATGTAAGTATAAATATGTATATATTCATATTATGCAGTGTAATTATTAAATAGTATACATCTATATATTTTTTTTTCAGCTGGTCCACCAAATACAACTGAAATATGGATTGATAATAAAAATAAAGAAATTACTCCAAATTCAACTCTATGTATTTTACAAAAAGGCTTCGCATGTATTAAATATTCCAATTTTTACAATAATGCAAGTAAGTTTAATTTTGCTTCTACATAAATACAAATATAATCAACATTTTTTTATTTATAGTTATGTACACTTCCCATTATTGTGGGAGAATAATTGAAGACAATACAGTAGCTATTACATCAGGATGTTTCAATTACCAAGTATATATATATAGTTTTTATTAATAGACTTATAAATCTATATACACATATGTATATGTTCTAATCTAATGTTTATTTATTTATATAGGTTGATGCTCATATAATTGAAGTTTGTGCTTGTCAATCTGGATCAGGAATGACACCATGTAACACGGCAACAAAACAGATTCCATCTATTTTAATATTATTTCCCAGTATAATAATATTATTTTATCTTTTTCATAATACATAATAAGTAGCAAAATAATATTTAAAAAATGTAAAATACCTATATATATATATGTTATAATTTTAATTATCAATAAATCAAAAAGATTAAATGATGATGATAATAATAATAATCATCAAAACTTGATATCAGTTCGCAAAATAATATTACAATTTTTATAATGCAATTTCATGAAAGGAAAATACACGAAACAAATATATAAATACAAATATTATTATTATTAACAAAATTAAATTTTTAATTATCAAGCTTATATTATAATATTATTGAAAATAAATGTGAAATATTTAAAAATATATTGTTAATACAAGATTTCCTTTAAAAATATATTTAAAAAAAAATATTAATTATAAACACTTAAAATAATATCTTAAAAAATATTCAAACATTTATCATGCTTAGTTCAGAATATCATAAACTTTACTCATCTCTACTACTTACGTTAATTATTTTACAAGATGTTCGTAAATGCATCAAAAATAAATCGTCATGTTATAGTTAGTTTTAACCAAAATAGATCGTTTTTCGTTTTAATTATATAAAAAATTTTAAACTATGTAAGAATTACTTAAACTTATTGTTCTTATCTTCTCCTTAATTATTGGAAGATCTTTAATTGGTCATATAATAGTGAAAAAAGTGAAATATTGCTTAGTTAAATTATTATTGTACAGATATGGTTAATTCTGAGTAGTTTTGAGAATAGTATCATCAATTTCTAATCGGGGTTTGGGAAAGTTCAAAAATAGTCGAACACACGGTGATAACTCGGCGCATGTTTTAACCTTGAATTTAGCTGTCTAATGAAGTAGAACATTAATTGATACGTAGTAAGACGAATGTTTTGTGTTTTTAGACGTGAAATATAGAAAATGGCTTCGAAGGTTACTTTGTGCCAAGCATTAGGTACAGATGGAAGTGATTTTAATCATAGGCAAAAAGTTGCAGGGCAGTATCAAGTCAGGTGAGCAAAATATAAATCTGATCCATGCTTTTGTCGATTAAATTAAGCTTATTAAATACAAGAAAATATGATTGTTATATTATTAAATAATTATATTGATTGTAGTATCCCTTTATCCATGCAATTGTAATTCGACTAAATATCATTTATATCGTACATCAAAGAATAATTAATAGAATCAGTAAAATAATCCCTTAAAAATTTACTTAAGATTTACTTTGTTGTTTTTATTCATAATTTTAAGTATATAATTGTGTTATTATTTTTATTATATTATTATATTAATTTTACATATATATTTTTATCTATAATATATTATATTGCATGTAAAATAAGTAAATTATATATATGTATTAAAATGGCTATGTCATAAAAATATGACAAAAATTAATAAATTAACAAGTAGTGATGTGTAATTATATATATATATCTATATAGAGACATACATACATATATATATATACATATATATATATATAGCATACATACTCATACACACAGCATCATACATTTTTAAGATAAAGACATTTAATTAAATTTTTATCATAGTGTTGTTTTAATAAAATAATTAAGCTATCAATTAATATTTTCATCTTATAAGTGTACCAAGAGTTTACAAATTACCAATTTATATAGATTGCACGTATTGTGCACAGTATGCCCTTGTTTCCATGAGTATACCTATTAATAGCGGGAGGTTTTGCCCTTGGAGTCTAATGTTTTCTGATTTAATTTTGTTTTGGTGTTCTGTTTATATATAAAAGTTAAAAAGCCTATAATCAATTGTTACACAATTATTTTTATGTAAGAGAAATAAAAACTATTTATTAATGTAAGAAAAATATAATTTATGGTATTTATTATTTTATATTTTTAATTTTAAGAATATTTTTGTACTTATTATTTTAGATAATAGAAAAAGCGTTAAGAACCTCTGTGTTAAGTATTACTATTTTAATAGAATAAAGCAATAAAGTTTTTATAGATGTCACATAATGTTTATATATATATATATATATATATTCTCTTTTCAGCGTGACGAACAAATCACGATTAAAGTATTGCATATTTTTTCACTATCTTCTTTTCTTTGTTATGCTTGCCAAATTGTCAGCAGACATTTTAGATAGGCTTGATATTTTTATTCTGGAAATAGAGGAATTATTGATACCACAGGTAAGCTTGTATACAAACGTTTTTTTTATATGATATATGACGATAGTTTAGTATTCTTTCTTCCATATATTTAATTTCATTGTACAAATATAGACTTTTTTTTATGTCAGCCATTGTGGTGGGAATATATATGGTGCACAAGTTTATTACTTTCTTTCCTTGCATTATCAGCTATTAAAAAGAATAAAATAAAGACACTTCAACGTTATATGATTGGTCTTATTGTATTGGGTTATGGACCAATTCTATATGCTATGATATACTATTTTAAAGATGTTTGGAGATATTTAACTGTTGGTAAAACAGAAGATATTCAACTGTGGCAGGTAAATTATTTTTTTAATCAATGAATTGATATAATATGAAGTATTAAAATTAGCATTTGTAATATAAAGAAAATAATTGTGTTAATTCTAATATATTATTATTAGATCAGAATCATTTTTCAATATAACAGAAGATATAAGATCAATATATTCGTACTTCAATACTATATATATATATATATATATATATAATATATATACTATATATATATAAAACCATGCTTTATATTATATGAAAATTATTTCAGGGTCTACCATATGGAATGTTATGGTATGCGTTTATTCTTTTAGCTTCTCAAGTTCATAGTTTTTCTTTATATTTTTCATGGAATCTTATAGTAGCTTGGAAAACACGTGGTGGTAAAAAAATACAATAAATAAAAGAATTAAATCAACAATTTTATCTTTATTTATGTATAATATCCACTGTACCCTAAAAAAAAAAATCTGTCAAAATCTTAATACTTTGCAATTTATAGTACCAATCGTATTACTTCGTAGAAATTTTAATTATGTGTATGTGTATATGTATATATATATATGTGTATATATATATATTAGTTATGCAAATGTATAATTATATAATTTGAAAATGCATTCACAAATAACTATAGTGTGCATTACATTTCTCAACTTATTTTTACGATCTAATACTTGTTATAAGAAAATAAGTATTGTACGTTTGTATATGCCTCTGCCAATCAGAACCTATCTTAAAACTTTTTACAAAAGTACCTAGATTATGAGAAGTATTTGATTAAGGTAAAATATTAAATTGCATATAACATAAAAATTAAAACTTAACATTACGATATATTCATTATCTTTTATATATACAATAAACAGATCATTTGCATCGAAGTAGTTTAATTCTGATTTTTTGTCCAAATGTTATTGGACAATATAGCGGTACATTAGAATACATTAGAGAAGCTTAATATACACACATATACTTAGTTTTATGACTATAGTAATATATATGTATATATACATATATGCATGTATACGTTCAGCCAAGATTTACTCGAATGTTAATAAGCTAATGTAAATTCATTATACGAGATTGGCGCCAAAAAAGAGTATCCGTTGTTACATCCAAATGAGGCACTACTTTAAACTGGCAAATTCAAAACAAATGTGAATTCTAAGTACAACCAATATATTTGCGTTTTATTTTATTTTTTTTTTTATTTGTATATATTCAACGATCGTTTAAAAAAAGTTAAGTGAAAATGAAATTAAATTGTAATGTTGAAGTTAATAATCGAATGCACAATTTGACAAATTTATCGATAAGAAAAAAATCACAACGTGGGTGTTTGGTTATTGGAAGACAATCTATAAAAAGCAATGAATTATATATTTTATTACAAACAGAGCAGAACAAATGTGGAACTAAGTATAAGGTAATATTTCTTATATACATATATATCTATATATATATATACGATGATTTATATTTATTTCTTAATATCTATCTTATAATTTTTAGGTGAATAATAATATTGAAATGATATTTGTGAAATTTATTGAAAATGGGAAAGCAACAATTAGAATAAAAGAACCTCCTCATGATTTAATTATACAAAGCGATGCAATACCATTAAAAAGTTTTATTCATGTTTTAAAGCTTGCATCGTCCAAAAAAGTAAATTTATCAACTCTTGCGATATCTAATTTAAATGACAAAAAGATTGATAATAAGCAGAAAACAAAAATAACTATAAAAAAGAATTCTGAATATCCTACTTTACAAGGTTTTCCAAGAATTACAGAAGAATTACACATCATAGGATTAGATAGGAAATCATTTGATCTTCAAATTTTAAAACTGAATCGTTTAAAAATTTTGGACCTATCAAACAATCAAATAACATCCTTACCTAAAGATTTAGGTTCTTTGCCGCATTTACAACAGCTTATTTTGTCTCAAAATCAACTTGGCAAAGCTGCTATTTCTAAATGGACATGGCTAGACCAAAACAATATCAGAAATACTTTATGCTTATTAGATTTAAATTGTAATTTCGTAAGTTAAATTTGAATAATTTATGTAATTTAATATTATAAAGGCAAAGAATTTTGAGTTAATTTTTACTTCTTAATTACAGTTGACCGAAATACCTGAGAAGATTGGAAAACTCAATGCTCTTGTTAATTTAAAACTAAGTTGTAATTCGTTAATATATTTACCACAAAGTATGGGAAACTTAATTTCGCTTAAATATTTGGATTTATCACAGAATAGTTTACAATTTTTACCAGGAAGTATAAGGAAATTACGGCTACTGGAAATAAATGTATCTGCAAATTCGTTTTCAACAACTAAGCCTTCTTATGCATGTATAGTACAATTACCAAGCCTTGTTGAGTGTGCAGCAAAGATATTTTTGAAAACAAGGTTTGCTATATATATTTTATTATATTATTTTAATATAATTATAAATGTTGTTTTTGTTCAACTAATAATAATAATAAATAAAATCGTATTATTTTTACAGGATTAGCTACAATGCAAATTTGATACCTAACACACTGGTCAAATATTTAGATTCTGCAAAATATTGTGTATGTGGAACAGCTTGTTTTCAATACTTTTTAAGAGAACAATTATATTTTAATTTAAATTCAACTATATGTAGTGTAAAGTTTTCAAATAGTAGTACTGTACCATATGATTGTTTCTTTTGTAGTTTACAATGTTTCAGATTTTATTCTAAAGTAATGTCTTGAAGTAATATCGCCTTATTATTTATATGTAATTTTAAATTATAGTTTTTTGTATAAATGTTACAATTATCTTAATGTACAAGTAAAAGAATTTAAAAGTTTAATCTATTGTAATATATTTCATCTATTTTATTTTGCATATTTGATTTGTTTCCATCTATGCAAAATTTAAATACTACGAGCGTTATACAATATCTATGATCTAAATGGCAATGGATTTTTTTTACTTGTATGTACTCAATCGTAATAGTAATTTTGTGGTAACTTTATAGTGATAACTTTTATATTTATAATTGTAAAATAAAATTTATATGAATAATAAAAAATGTGTGTGCGTGCGTGCGTGTGTGTGTGTGTGTGTGTGTAACACACATATATATATCATATGTATAAAAATTAATTTTTTTACAAATACAAGTGTATATTTATATCAAAAATTTATACATGGTAGATGTATATTATTTCATGTAGTAAATAATTAATTACATTACATAAAGCTATTCACAATATTATATTAATGTTTTACTAAGCTTTTTGAAGATGTAAATAAATTTAGTTTAAGATTTGTATACAAATATAATTTGTTTTTTTTCTAGATACTTTGTTTACTTTCGATAATTATATAAGATTATAATAAAAAAAATAGATTTATTGTTTCATTATTTACACTGTATTATCTTCATTAAGTCAATTGTATAGGTTTAAAATATTTTATCACGATCATGAAATCTTATATAATTTGATAAAATATTTAGCTTACAAATACTTTTTTAAAAAATAACTTTTTTGGTGTTCTTTAGCCTTATTTATATTACTTTTTCAGTAATATAACAGCTCATATTTCAAGCTCTAATATCTTTCAATATCACATTTTATGCATACTTTTTAAATTATACTGAACCTTCTAAACTATATAAAAAATCATATTTAATACTAAATTTATAAATACAATTATTTGTTTTCTACATTTCTTTTTATAAAATTAAATGACATATTATCAGTCTCATTAATATAATATTGTTTTGGAGTAACTACTTCCTTTATTCCGATATAATCTATCATTAAATTAGCATGATCTTTTGACTTTTTTATTAGTTGTAATGGATGAATATATATATCTGGATCTTCTGGATGCTGTATTAAATGATTTCCAACTGCAATATCTTCAGTCTAATAAAAATTAAATAATTTTGTGAAGCAAATTTTTATGTAACTTTAATTTAATAAACAATGAAAGCACATACATAAATGGTTAATTAAATAACTATTTATAATTTAGATCAAGTTATCTATTAGTTGTAATTATAAACAGCTAATTTTAAACAGAATACTTTTATTTATTGAATAGAAAAACTATTAATATAAAGAATAGAGAATGCTTAACTTTATGATTAGTTCTGCTGTGAAGATAGTTAACAAAAAAAATTAAAAGAAAAATTTGTATATTTTGAAGAGCTAATGTAGTTAATATATTTGTAATAAATACATTATTGTACATGTTCTTATCAAGATTAATAACTTATCTCCACTATAATTACATTTTTGTCATAAAATCTGTTTTTAAACATATGTTCATTTAAAAAAAAATGTATTTTCACAAATGAATTTATGTTGAATAAATTTATTTAAATGTGCTTGAAAATAATTAAGATTTTAAATTAAATGAAAAGTAAAGTGAAAGTAAAATCTTTTATAAATTAACACATGTTTTACACTTACTTGAAGATCAGACTGATTATGGAATGTTTCATGTTTTAAACTTGGTATGTGCAAATCTTTTGTAGTAATTTGCTTACTGTTTAAAAGTCCTAAGATTAAAGCATTCCTTGAAAGCTTACACTGTTTTAAAATTTCTTGAATAGAATGGGAATCTCCATTATTTTCAATATTTTTTCTCGATTTATCTGTATTAATATTCTGTACATTTGATGACTTGGTGTTCTGTACATTTGATGACTCGGTGTTCTGTACATTTGATGACTCGGTATTCTGTACATTTGATGACTCGGTATTCTGTACATTTGATGACTTGGTATTTTGTACATTTGATGACTCGGTATTCTGTACATTTGATGATTTAACATCACTGTTATAATCAGAACTAGTTTTACTGCTTGATATATTAGCGTTATTGTTCTCTGTATTTAAATTGTTTTTCATTTGTTTTAATTCCCATTGATATTCTAGAAATTTATTAGAATAATTTATTCCACCATTTACCTATATTTACAAAAACATAAATAAATATTCATTAAATATACACATAATTATTATACTATATATAAATAAAGACTTATATAGATAAAATATTAATTATGAGAAAAGAAAATATTTACATATTATATTTAATAAATATTTTGAAGTATTACACTTACAGCTTTTATAGAAGACAATATTTCATTTTCATTTAAATAATATTTTGAACCCATATCATTTGATATATCTGAAATATCTGCTTCTACTAACTAATAAAAAAAATATTTGTAAGTAATCTTCCTAAATTCATTATTACATATCATAAGAAAGAATATTATTCTAGATATTACATCAAAGATGATCTAGCTGTAACTAACAGTTCTAACTTTTTAATTAACTGACATTTAATTGTATCTTTTGAATTTTTAACATTATAATATAAGGTTTTAAATGCGAGCGTATATTGCTGTTATACAGTAATATATTAATATACATATTTTAATAAATACATAATATAATATAATTGAATATAAATAAATAAAATAGATGAACTTAGCTAACCTGTATATTTCTTGGTATCTTAACATTCTTTAAATTTATGTTACGATCAAGCCAAGATTGGTCCGGTTTGTCAAGTCGAACAAAATATACATCTTCGTCTGTTCTTGGTATTTGAGTAACCTTTACAATAGCATCATGTATGTTTATGTTATTCATATTAATTTTATTTTATTAATTTTTTCATAGAATTTTGTAACAAATATAATAGATTCTGTAAAAATAATAATACAAAGTTACATAAATATTAATATTAATTTTAATATTAATATTATTATATTAATTATTATATTAATATTGGTATTTTAATTTTATAGAAAATAGCATATTATATAATTAAAAAATTATACATATTTATTATATATTGAATATATCTCATTACACAGTAATTTCTATTATATTTGTGAATATCATGAAAAAGATATCTTACAAAGAAAATATAAATTGGAGAGTTTAAAAAAGGTTCATTAAACAATTAAAACATAAACAATTTAATTGTTTAATAAGATTTAGTTTTTTAATTTAGTTTTGAAAACGTTATAGGTCAAAAAAGAAAACATTATATGTCATTAATATAACTTTTCGTATTTTCCTTTTTTATATGTGAAACTTATATTTTTTTTAACACTTACATATTTTATTTAAGTAAATATGACTTTTCAAATATTTTCCCACACGGGCTAAATAACATTTATTAAACAAAAAAAAATTTAACATTTCAAATGTTTAACATCAATATTTCTAACCAATCAAAAGTATGTAAGATACAATTCGCTACCTACAATATTGCCTTTAAACATAAAAAGTTTTATATGTGTGTTTCATTGGCGCCATTACAAACAGTGAAGGATTTAGCTTTCGAGGAGCCTGAGTCATTATAAATTTTTAAGGGTCATTAAAATACATCGATTATGCATAATATGTATTTTTTCGTTTTAATTGTTAATACAAATGATAAAGTAAGAAATACATTGCTCAGATTAAATTATAGTCATGGATATAGAAATAATAATTGTATATTAACCATCAGATATTACATTAAATTTATTATGTAATATAAATTAATATTATCGCATGAAGACGATCTTTTCCACGGCTTATACATGAATACATCACTGACTACGGGTGCATGCGTAATCTGTGTTTTGACCTTGAATCAAATTCAAATTATAAATCAAATTTTAATATTATATATATATATATATATATATATATATATATATATATATATTAAAATAATAACATATATTTTTGATATTAGATATTAAAATTTAAATCTCCAGAACGACTATTACTAATAATGTGATATTGAGCTAATAACTTCACTAAGCACTTTTATAATTTCATTTGTAAACTATAATGAATTAATCTTAATATTGTGTACAAAATGCTATTTTTATTGATTTTTATTACTGAGATATTATATACATTAATTAATTAATAATTATACATGTAAAAATGTAGTAACATGGAGAAAGGAGAAAAAAATATAATTTATCGATGGTTGTAAAGTAAATAATTTGACTATTTCTATTTCATGTCATAATTTTTGAAACTTTCCGCTAGATGACACTGTTGTACTTCTTATTCATATTTACATATTATTTACTTATATGGCCGTGTTTAACAAATTTACTTATAAATCTTATAAGATTTTCTATATAATTTCTAACTAAATTAAAAATATACATGTTTCATTTGGATTATCTTGTGAAAGAAAAAATAATGAGAATGATTAAACTTTTGTAAAAGTTTTGTACAAATAAAAGAAAATTGCAATCGTGCTTAAATATCATAAAATATTGATATCGAATATTTTAACGAAAAATGAATAATATTTTGTATAATTTTTGTTGCTGAATATAAAAAATGATATATTAAAAAATATATATTTGTCTAAGAAAAGTAATACAATCTTAAATATATTTATTAATCTAAATTATATTTATACTATAATAGTGTAGGAAGAGTATTATATATGTTATATAATATATATATATATATTTATTCTTATATTCTATAGCATATAATAATATTAAATATGTTAATAGAAAAAAAAATTTGTGAATTAGTATAAGTGAATGAAGATAACGTATTTTCTTAAATAGATATTTATTACATTTTATTTTTGTTTTTTTCATAATTCTTTATGCCGTCTTTAAGCAATATATCTAATTTGATTAGATATTTAAAATGACAAGCAACTATCTTTTTTAACTCATTTTTAATTTGGAAAATTATGTATTTAAATTTTTTTTTTTCAACAATTATATTTTATCAATAATCATTAAAATGTTACCTGAGAATACAGCTGGATATTTCTTTTACTAGTTAGCAAAATATTTGATCTAATTATAGAATAACTTTAATAGTCTAAGTGTTATTCTTAGATAACCCTGGAAGCTGCAATTTTATGTGACCTTGACAATTCGAAGTACAGTACATTGGCGTAGCATATTGTCGATGAGATAAACTGTAAAAACTTAATATATAAATGACTGTAAAAAAAATATATATGATTCTTCTTTTCTATGTTACACTTTTATATTATGATCTTATTCATACGAAAGTATAATTACTAATTAAGAAAATAATTATCTACAGAGATATCGTAATATGTACTTTCTTATCTGCATGTAAATATGTACATATGCAGATGCAACAACTAAATTCTTAAAACGGAATATCTTATCACATCTTATATGTTTAATTGCATACGTAATGAAGAGATTTTTCTAATTTTGATATCAATGTATTTGATATGAATTTGTTTTTGATAAAATATAATAGGTAAAATAATCAAAAATTACACGATGAGTTAATAATAAGAATTAAAAATCAAAATAATTTATTGATGAATGACGACGATAATTATAAAAAAACGAAAAAAAAAAAATAAGATAGAAAATTGAGATTCACTTACAATTATTTGCGGTATTTAAAACTTTTGTTCGATATGAATGTTCGATTGAATACGAACGATGCCAGAAGTATAAATTTCCTTCTAAAAAAAATCTTCTAATTTCCCTACTTAAAGACTCCTTTCTGGAAAGGAAAGAATAAAAAATTTTATGGTTGATCAAAAGTATATATAAAATATTTTTATATATCTTTCTTTATCGTATTTCTTCATTTTTGAAGATCATGTCTGTTAGCGGATATTTATATATATGTATAATCGACACATAGTTAGGGAAGAAAGAGCATAATAAATATTTTTAAAGCATTTCTCTAACTCCGAAAGGACATTAATTTTTATTTTTTATTTTATGACAGTATCTAATAAAATTAAGTTTTACGATCTTATAACAAGTAGAGATAATTTAAGCGGTCTATGTTTCTGAGCTTAAAAGCATCATTTAAAAGTGTAGGCATCTAAATATCTAAGGATCTCAAGTACACACTTAAAAGAAGACATTCAAAACTTATGAATGTAGGATTTGGACGAAACCAGCTTGAAATGAAAGAGTTTATTTACGAATGTACTATACATATAAAATATTAAACGTTTCTGGCCACGAAATTTTCTTTTTTCTTCTTAATTTTTCAAAAAATCGATATGTAGTTTGACATTTTTATTTCACTTTAATTATATCTGATTTTTAGAACAGACTGACAGAATTCGACGTGAAAAAATAGAAAGTTCTTTGACATTTCTCTCGTGCATGAATAGTTTCCCCTTAAAAATATTTTCAAAAATTCATATATGAACCATAAAATTAACACATTTGAAATATTATATATATATGTATATATTTATTTATTTTCGATTGATTTTCTAATGGAATGTGTATAATGATAAAAATTATGTATAATGATAAAAGAATATGTATATGATAGGAGTTTTTATGTAATTTTAAAAATTAATTATCTACTCTTTTTCAAGACATTTTAGACTAATCTTTTTTATTCTTTTTTTTTTTCAGTAAAATCTTTCCTTCATACGTAAAAGAACAATTCGAGGAAAAAAAGACTTAAGCTTCAGGCAAGGGATAAGAGGGTCGAAGTGGTACGTAACATTTTTCGTAGCCGTGTATAAAATGAAAATGATGTTAAAATAATATAATATTGTTTTCTCAAAAAGTCGAATATTTGAAAAATTCTTTGTAATATTTTTCAAATGTATTATTCTCGTGTTATATCTATTGAACGGAATGTTGATTCCATGTTAATTTTAAAAGATGTGATTCCACATTTATCTGATAATAAGATTACGTATGTCCAGATAAATCGAATACACATATCACTTATCTCTTAATACTATTCCGTACTAGAGGTTAGTTTTATTTTTAATAATCGTATAATGGTGCTTTGAAAAATTTTCTCAAAAAATTACTAGTTTAAGTTATATTTAATGCTTTTCAAATTACGATTTCGTCGATTACATACGAGTTTCAATGTATGAAACTATCCAATTAAAGATAAAACTGATGAACAAAATTATTAACTATAATTATTTATTATTTTCTGAATATAAACATGATAAAGACAAAAAATATTCGATGAATTTATCGCAGAGAGATACATTATTCAATCTTACGAGTACTTAATTATATTACATCCATATGGATATATATATATAATATTTGTGTTCGTTCGATTTTAATTAAAAATATCTTAACTGAAAAAAAATAGAAAACGTTCTATAATCTGTTTTGATAAAGAAGATATGATCGAGTTATGCTTTAAAAATTATATTATCAGATATTACAAATTTTTTAAACTTATATATTACAATGAATAACCTTGAAATGTATATAAACGTACGTGTTCTTTATATGCAAATGTATGTGTATTAAATTATTTTGATGGGTGAAATTTTTTTAAATTTCAAAGTTACAAGCTAGACTGAAGATAATCTGAAAAAAAATTATTCTAAAAATTCTCGAAAAAAAAAGTAATTGGTCTTTGAAATTACCTAGGAACTTTTCGGCCATTCTCTATATATATGTATATATGCATTAAAACTGGTCCTAGTGAAGGTCAGTAAAATATTGATAACCCTGTGAAAATATATATTCTAGAGTTTTATGGAAATATTGAATGAAAAGATTCCATGTGGGGAAAAAAAAAGTAATTTTAAAATCTACGTATATTTCTTTTCGATATATAATAATTTCTTCTAGAATTTTACTGGTCAGACAAGCGGTGAGGACGGAGAAAAAAAAAAGAAAAAAGACAAAAATAAATTATATAAATGACCACGGCGATATAATGACAGTTGTCGATAGAGACTGATAGCGCAAAAATGTTGCAAATCATAGATACTTAATTCGTATCTGCGGTTAGAAAGCATATATATGTATGTATACATATATACAGGTATCACGAAGTTGCATACATGTGCATCCAATGCTGTTGTCGATTACAGAAACGAGGATTAGTGGAAAGAACATTCGATTCACGTTCTATGTAATATGTGAAACTCGATATTGTTAGGTTTGGTTGCCATATTGAATCATGAATAGTATCTTTAAACTTGCATAGATATATTTTATTCTATTCGTATAACATATGTTTTATATATATATATATATATATATATATATATATATATATGCAATAATGTTATAAAAACGTGTAATAAAGATATAAAGAAATATGAATACTCAAGGAATATAACAGATCTTAGAAACGTGTTACTTACAATTAGTCGAAAGAATCGTATGTGAAATTAGGTAAGTAGATTAATGAAAGTTTGCTCATGAAAAAAGATGCAGGTTGATTGGAATGAAATGTATTTCAAGCAAAAGTCATTCGACGATATAAATATATAGCTATCATATATGATGTATGTAACAGATTTGTAGAAAATATAAGACATAAAGTGTACGAAAAGTTTATTCGAATAAATACGATTTGTTGACAAAAAAATTTATATGTATATATTTATATATATGTAAATATATATACACATAAACATATATACATATTTTTACCGAATTGATAAACTAAAATGGAATAGATATCATCGACTGTCAACGTTTCAAGTAAGTTTTGCGGCGTTAGTCTCACGATACTGCGGTATTTTTACCCTTGAGAAGTTAACAGGTAATCGCAATGCGAGCTAACAACTATGCTGCGGCTCATATGAAATCATTACTTGGAACTTTGAAATTCGTCTGAGTGGATTTATATTTGTGATTGTTCTTGACAATATTATTAATTTTTTCTTTATACATATAATGGATATATCTTTTGTCTTGTGATATTATTTATCTACTTCGAAAATTCCGTACGTATCTTTCTCTCTATCTTTTTCTCTCTTTCTTATACAATGAACGAAATTTGTTCGATACATAACTCATGTAACCTATGGATTTCCAGACTATAAATTTAATTAAATTCAGACAGAAGTAAGTCAATAGCTCTAGTGAAAATTTTTAGGAAATCCAAAAAATCTGTTTCCATATCAAGTGAGAAAACGAGGTTGGTAAACTTGTGAACTTCGAGGTCATGATAAAATTAAATGTATACAGACGATCACAGAAGCCTATTTATTCTTTGACTATATTTCTTTATGTAGAAAGAAAAAAAGAAAAAGAAAAATGTTTATCTTTCGATAAAATTGCTTTTTCGAGTCATGATTTGTAATTAATACGAATTTACGATCGATATAAATTATATTATGTACTTGAAATTTCCGTGACGTGCATTTGAACGTTGTATATCGAATAATAACACGCTTGTAACATTTTGTTTCTAAAATATCGAATAGACGTGATATTGTTCGTTGCTTCGAATGCATAATTAAACATGCATTCCTAGCTACGTTGAAAATCATTGATTCCCAAGCTAATATCATTTGTGTACATACATATATCTGTGACATTTGCAACGGAATCGAAGGTGCGTCCATTTCTACGTAATTTCAAATGTCTCGATGTAATTGTGCATTATTTTATTTAATAATATATTACGCAGGTATATACATATGTATCTCTTTTCATACAGAATTTAGTTGCCTTTGAAAATGAAATGAATTAATGTATAATGATTTTCACTTAATATAATCAAATTTGATAAAGTATTATAAAAATATAAGTTATTTTAAAGTATACGTCAACAATTAATGAAAGATAAAACATTGAAAAGTAAAGAATCATTTTCAGTATGAAATATATAATGTTTAATTTGAACGATCTATGCTTGAATTGTTATCGAGGTAAGAGAAACGGATGGAGAAAAAAAAAAGTATAACAACAAAATTATTAACAAACTGTAAAATTATAAATATAAACCATGAAATATGTATGGTTTTATATTCTGTTCAAGGTGGCATCGGTAATGAGAATCGCATGTATGCACGTAATTACGATTAAATTGTGCCCTAGTATACATGACTGATTATTATTTTCTCATAAACGTAACAGATACTTTGTTTGCTGAGATAGCAATGAAACGAATGACTCATCGGTATTGGTGATTCATTGGACAATTTTTTATCAGTTGAAAAAAAAAAGTGAAACCTTAGATATTTCTCATCGAAAAAGAGATCAACGTGCTTACGTCAAGTAATAGTCATTGGTGGTGACAGATGAAAGAGGAAAATCAGGAACTCTTATAAAGAAATCGACAATGAGGATCGATTTAAAGCTTAATAATTATTTGAAATTCTGACGTCGACTCCAAGAAATTAGATATATACACACACATGTATATAAATCAGTATTCACGCAAAGTAGTTAATATATATTGACCGTGATACTTTTGTTTTCAATGATGACTTTATTAACGTTCTGTATGTTGAATCAAATTAAAGAATACAAGATAAAGTAAAATAATCCTAAAGCAAAGAGTAGATTGCAGTCGTATAATCTGTATAAATTGTGTAAGTGTTATAAGCACGATAAGAAATGAGATCGATATAAAATT
Organism: Vespa velutina; assembly: GCF_912470025.1. Lineage (NCBI taxonomy): Eukaryota > Metazoa > Arthropoda > Insecta > Hymenoptera > Vespidae > Vespa > Vespa velutina. The sequence goes on from NC_062196.1 coordinate 5,057,115, forward strand.
TCTTTAAAGATTAGAATATTTTTCTTCTCTCTCTCTCTCTCTCTCTCTCTTTTTATAGTAATAAATAGAGATGATTAAGCTGAATATTACGAGAAAACTAAGTGCACGTAAACTATTGGCGTGGAAACTACCTACAGAGTAACGTTTATGAATTTTTCGAATATTTCACTTTTAATATAATAATGATAATAATATGATATAATTACGATTAAATTATATATTAATTGAAATAATGAGACATTTTAATGCTTGAATTAAATTTCTCTCTTTCTCTCTCTCTTTCTCTCTCTAAGAAAGAGGATTATACAAATATAAATAATTAAAGAAGATTATTATTAATGTAGGATATATGTATGTATGTGTATAATCCGTAGGGATATTTAGACGTCTTGTCGGAGGAATACTAATATTGTTTGTTCGAAGTACTCTTTTACTGAGAATCGTGATTGGTTAAACAGAGAGGAGAGAGAGAGGATCTCTCTCCCGATTTAAAATTTATATAAATATCTTGAGTAAAATAAGTTCAATATCAACAAAAGAATGTGGTACGAGTTCTTTTCTAACGATTTAATGATATTTTTACAAGGATATGTATTTACAAGATGTTGTGTATACGATTATTGGTGATAAAAATCTACTAAACTGAGTAGTCGCTGCTTTATCACGAAGAATTAAATACACGGAAAGGCCAAAGGGAATAAGAGAGAAATGAACAGAGTCAGAGAGAGAGAGAGAGAGAGAGAGAGAGAGAGAGAGAGAGAGAGAGAGAGAGAGAGAGAGAGAGGGAGAGAGAGAGAGAAAGAGAGAGAGAGAGAGAGAGAGAAATAATGGAAATGTAAAAACGAAAGAGAACATCATTTTTCAATAGATACCCACACGTACATAAACATAGATAATATATACATATAAATTCGTGGTTGAGTTTTGTTTCATTTTTTTTCCCACAATGCAGGATACGATCTCTTTTTCTCTATTTCTCTCGCTCTACTTTTATCGATTTTACGCGCAACATATGTTTCGAGCCGATTATTCGCACGGCACATTCGCCACCAGTATAGAACAAATGGCTATGCGAGAACGGAATAATACGTTTTGTTATAAAATGAAGCTTTCCGTCGTTCCTTTAATTTAAGCGGATAAAATAAATACAAGTTTACATCAACGTTTTGCTAATTCTCTATTCGATTATATTAGCTTTCTCTTTTTTTTTCTTCTTCTACTTTTTCTTCCTATCTGGATTAGAGATATGTTTTAATCGATCTCAAATAGATCGATATTTCAATATATTTTTTCTTTTTTTTTAATATCACGTTTGGAATGTATATAGTAATCTGTGTATATATATATATATATCCTTTCTTTCTGTGTATATATATATATATATATATATATATATATATATATATATATATATATATATATATAGGAAGAGAGAGGATCATGATAAGAATGTATCATAGCTTGATATTCGATCGTCGCAATGCGTCAAATCGCAGCTTCATTACGGTCCAACTGGTAAACAAATAGTAAATAAATATTCATGAGAAACGAACCGCTGATGTTTTCTGTTTGCTCGCTACACGAATAATAATCTTGTTGAACTTTACATCACAAGAGAGAAAAAGAGAAAATGTGTGTGTCTGTGTGTGTGTGTGAGAGAGAGAGAGAGAGAGAGAGAGAAATTACTAATTGATGATATTTAATATTAAAAAAGATACGATTTTTAGCGTGATTCATCGTTTCTATAAAACTATATTAAAAGAGTTGTAAAAATAAAAATAAAAAAAGAAAAAAAAGAAGGCCAGAGAGAAAGATTGAACTTTTTCTTATTATCTATAAATAGTTAATGGGTAAACAATGAAGAAAATATATTAAATTTCGGTGTATTTTCAACGATCGAAAATTCATTGAAATTTTAAAATGACGTAAATGTTGATCCTGCAAATTATTCTTCGATTTCTACCATAAATATCGTTTATCATTCAGATTAAGAGTATCATATTTTTATTCATTTTATAAAACAAATTGATTTTATGTACAATATTATACATATATGTTTTGTAATATTTATCTTCGATATATATCGTTTCTACTTGCTTAATAGTGAACAAAACAATTGTAATATTTCTCTCTGTAATCTTG
>NC_062196.1:5064256-5069256 GCF_912470025.1 Vespa velutina
CGAGATAACGGAGGTCTTTTTCGCTGGTACGATACTTCGCTTTAACTGGTATATGTATCATAAGTGTTTAAAAAAAAAAAAAAATAAAAAAAAATCACAATAATATTTTTTTCTTTCAAGTCAAATATTTTTCTCCTATTTATTCTATACAATTTCTATATAATATTAATGATAATAAAAACATATGACTGGTAATACATTAGGATGGACTCTCATTTTTCAAAATACCTTTTTAAAATTCTATCATTGGACGAGAAGATAATCTTACAATGGGATTTTATAAGAATTTAGAAACAAAAATAAAAAAAATATATATAAAAAAAAAAAAAAAAACACGAAACTTTTCGAAATCTTAAAAATTGACCTTGAGAAAGAAAATTCAAAATATAGAAATATTACATTTTACGATCAAGATAGATTAGATTTACGATGAAGATAGATTAGATTTTTAAATTCATTTCAAGTATCGATTCTACTACACAAAAATTACTAAGAATTTTGATATATTTATGATAAATAGCATAATAGCAACAAGATATGCAATAAAGTCATTAACGAGTGTTCGAGAATATTATAGTAGAATTGCAACAAAGAATTATAATCAAACTACAGGATTAACTTTAACTTAGATCACACCTTATCCCTCACACTCAAGCTACATCAAGTTTGATGTAGGTATTCTCAAAAGGATCATTGTCATTTATCAAGATTTATAACTTTGGAGAGGTCAGGTTATACAAATTAATAATGTTTTAGAAGTTTCCAATAGCAATTGTATTATTGATATGGTAGAAATTAGCTCCATTTTAAATTCTTTAACTGCATTTTTAAATCCGTTAACTACAATTTAAATTTAATCCTCAAAATCTTATTAAATCTGACCGCAAAATTAAATTTATTATTTAAAATCACTATCAAAGAAATCATTAATAAATTTTCCTCTAAATCATATATTGTTTCCTTGAAACGATTAATTGATGCTTTAAATCGTTATTTGTCTAGTTCTATACCACAGAATGATATTTCATATCTATGATGTAGATCAATCGATGAATAATAAATATACAGTTAATTTATCACCCAATCCAAGTTTACACCTGTATTCTGGATCTCTGATTGATAGCAATAACAGAAATTAAAAATAAATCCTGACGTTTTCCATTCTCTTAGAATGGAAATTCTCTTACGAATAAAAACTTCAAAATATAGATTATCAATTTAAAATTATCAGAAGCAATAATAAATTTGAATGAATCTTTCACTGAAAAGGCAAAACAATTTACTGTAGTTCAAAATCCGACTGAATAAAACACTCAATAAAATATTTTTATGAATTGAAAAAATTATAAGATTTGAAATTGTAAAAGGGCATGTGAAAATTTGCGAATGCAAAATAAAACATTTACTTGATAATATTTAAATTACTATGTATATATATATATATATATATATATATATATATATATATATATATCAATTGTCATTGTTATAATACATATTTCTATTAAAAAAAATAAAAAAAGAAAAAAGAAAAAACAACACCTTTTAATTTTTTCCTTATCGTGGAAAAATATGTACATAAATACATATAATAATTTTATTCACAGATTTATATTCTGCAACTTTTAAAACGTGCCGGGATACGTATTATGATCGTCCGTAACTGAACGTATTACTTATTAGTGAAATTACAAGCGAGATCACAGATATCTTCGTCATTAAAATGAAATAGATACATTAAAACGATGGTGTAAATATAAACATCAAAGAGGACGATATATTACGAAAGATAAATATAATATGTTCTTGATTAATTTTATGAATGAATGAATGAATGAATGAATGAATAATATATATATATATATTTAACGAAGATAAGTAGATACATACATATGCAAGAGTATATAGCAAAAAAGCATTTACATATATGTACGTACAAGCGTAGGTACGTATATAACATACATATAGAAAATGGCAATCGTGTTACATCTACATATATATGTTCAAAATAAGATATTTATATATATATATATATATATATATATATATATATGTATATATATATAAATGTATCTCAAGATGAAAATACTTGGATTTCCTCATTCAGTAATTGACTATACTTATATCGTGGATGCGTCAAATCTCTCTCTCTCGAGCGCGTGTAAACGAGTACCTTCTTTTATATAGAGATGGATAAATGTAGGACAGATAAAAGAAGCAAAAGAGAGAGAGAAAGATATATATATATATATATCCATGTGTACAAAGTGTGACCCACACAGATAAATACATTTGGGGGTACCGCTTCTGACGATCGATAACTAGGACTTAGAAATGCTTTTAGGAAGTAACGTGCACGCGATGATATTCTCTTTCGATTGCTAAAGTAATATTGTCTTTTCTAGTTTGTCCTAAGGCAATAATCGAATACTTATGATAATCGAATGTACTTATATCGTTTTAAAAAATGATAATTAAAAAATAATTTATGAATATACGAAGAGTCTTTTGTGTGTATGTATTTGTGTATGTATGTATGTATATACGTCAATACGTCTGTATGTATGAGAAAAATTTAATGATATTATTTAAGAAATATTATTGCTTAATTCTATGACTAATTATATCCTAATAATTTCAATGAATCTTATTCCATGACATTGACATATGTCAATAGTCTGATATCAAAAGTATCAACTTTCGTTCTTTATGGATCATTCTAATCGTAAGCACGATTGTTAAAATTATACCAAATCACATTAATTATTTTAGCGATAAATTAGTCGCTCTCATTCTTATCTCCAATTACATATAAACGTCTATATATTTATCAATGATTGATACTACGATCGTCAATGGTAGAAAATAATAGTTATGACATTGTCGATGGTCTTATATACAATTGCATACACATACATGTGTATATATACACACATACACAAATATATATATATAAATCGTATCAATATTTTGGATTTCCGATCAATTATCGTTAAGTCTACACATTTCTATATTTTATAAATTAACAACGATTAGTCGAGGAAGAACGAAACGATCGTATTTTAAAAAACTGATCTTATACGATAATATAATAAATTTTTAATCGAATCGTTATATAAAGAATTGTGTACTACTATTATTTGAATGAAACTCGAGCAAGGCCATAGAAATCTCTACGAACTTAACGCCTACGAATATGAATTCAACTATGATTAACTACGATCAATTTAAAAGTATTCATTGAAGCCTATAACCCATATCCTACGTTTATAATACTGAAAATCTATTCTTTCATCATTTTTATGATCGAAATTTTCCAATCTTATAAAATCATTCGATCGGATCGATTTTATATATAATATATATATAATATACATATATATATATATATATATATATATATATATATATATATATATTATCGAATAAATATCGAACTGATTTATAATTATTAAATAATAATAAGTAGGTATATATATTACATCAATTGGCACATAAGTAATGATCAATTTGATATTCTCTCACGTTTAATCTGCCTTATTTTCCTTTTTCGCAATAAATACATACCTATGTCTATGTTGTTACATGAAAAATTTCTTTATACTGAGTAATAACTATAAAATGTGCAAGTAGAAATATATCATAGCTTAAGGGTAGAAAAAAATAAAGAAGAAATTGCGGTAGTCTTTCGGAGTTACTGTAGAGTTAGGTGCTTGACATTAAGCACTATGTTCGCTCTCTCTTTCTCTCTCTCTCTCTCTGTGGTGTTACATAGTAGTACCCCGACTAACAATGAGTTCATCAGGAACTAGAAACAATAGCGGTATTCTTCTCATAAAGTGAGGTGAATTCGTCTTGAATATTTTTAGACCAACGTATGCTGACCCTCGCATATACATCGTTTGATTGTTATTCACAGAATACCGACGATTTATCATCTTTCTTAATAAATTTTATATGTTCATTTTTATCAAGAGACATTTAATTTTTCATTAGAAATCAATGACGATCACGGATTGATATTAAAATCATTTTGATTTTCAAAGAAATTCAATTAAATTAAAGTTTTCTTATTTCGATAATGAGATATCTTTAAATCCTTGATGTTAGATATAGTAGAATAATGTCCGGAAATATCCACTCTACATTTTCGAGGGATACACCGAGTCAATCTTCTCCACTTAAAGCGATAAATATATGAATAAACCCTATAAAACAGGGGTCCCCAATCCTATGTCTGTAGGCACCATGAAGTTAATCGATACGTTTGCTTATAACCATCACCTTATTTTCTTTTTTTTTTTCTTCTTCTTTTTTTCTTCTTTTTATCGCAATTAATATATCTCATATTAATATTTTTTTTTTAAATAAAATTTTTCAAAGTTCGCCATTACAGATTCAAATATAAAATATCATTTCATATCAATGATTTAGAGACCTTTAAAATTTATTTAATTTTCTTTCTTTTAATTTAATTCGATTGAAAGATATTCTCACATAAATGAAATTACTTTAGTACGAATATTTTAAAGAATTTATTTATTTATTTATTTATTTATTTTTTTTTTTTTTTTTTTTTTTTTTTTTTTTTTTTTTTTTTTTTTTTTTTTTTTTTTTTTTTTTTTTTTTTTGAATAAGTAATAATAATTCCCATCATTCTATTGATAAGGTTGGGGACCTCTGCTTTATAGACTGACCTGTTAGAATTATCGCGATTACCACGATCACTTGTTTCGTAAGGACAATTTGGGCCTATGTTTCAGATGACGACACCAAGTACGAAGTAATAAAAAGCTATGCCTATGTCTTTTTCACGGGACAAGTGCAATCATTATCATTACCTACAATCTACATACATTTAAATTTACTACTACATGCGCAATGTCATTGAATGATCTCCAGTCAAATTATTTCTCGTGGATTTAAAGTAATTCTCGTCGATATAAATTATAGTCATCATTAAGAATATTCAATTGAATAAATGATTATTGAACAAACAA
>NC_062196.1:5071756-5074256 GCF_912470025.1 Vespa velutina
AACATATATTAGAGATCATATCGTCGCTCTTAATGTTTTCATTTCCATTGTTCTCAAGAGTATACGAATATTCGCGTTCGAAATCGATGTAAATTTGTAAAAATTAATGCAATCGTCAAATTATATAGACTTTATATAGAACTCTATGTTACACACATATATATATGTGTATATGTTTTTGTCTGTATATATATATATATATATATATATATATAAATATATATATATATATATAAAGCTATATTCGTTCGTGACTTTGAAGATGTTCCACTTGATTTAAGTTCACTCTTTTTTTTTTTGTTTTTGTTTAATTAATACCGTAATTGCTCGAAAGCAATGGTACCGAGGGTCACAGACTCTATAATAATTAGTGATAACAAATGATACATTTTTGAGAATTGACGTATTGAAGAGAAAGCAAGTACAATTTTGAAGCTTCAGTTGTAGATTACGAAGTAAACGAAAAAGAAAAAGAAAAGAAAAGAGAAAAAAATTTAAGACAGACTGAACTACTATCAATTGGAAGACCAATTAAAGAAAATAAAAAAATCCGATAAATAAAGAAATTTTTCTTAAGGGAAAAACAAAATAGTTTCGATTAATTATCATGTTAATTTGAATATAATTTAATAGCGTGAAAAATACATTTAATCTTACACGGTGCATTTGGTCATTATGGTGATCGAAGGATCACGAAGGATCGAAGAATTTTCTTTTTTACGTGTGTTCCTAAATTTATCGTGAATCGGTGTATTTTTTAGCTTCTTCTTCTTTTTTCTTTTTTTTTTTGTTTGTTCCTTTTCTTTTCCTTTATTTATAAACAACGACGAAAGTGCTTTAAAATGCGCTTGTCATCGATATAAATAAAATAGTAGGTGTGCTCGAAGTTAAAGAACAGTTAGTGAAACCCCGACTATCTGTATGAACTTCACAGCTAATCGATTGTGTGGACAGTGTTAAGCGGCAGTGAACAAAATTCTTTTGCGAAATAAATTTATATGTCTTTATACTTTATTTTTTCTTTCTTTTTATCTTATCTTTCTTTCCTTTGTTCGTCTTTTGAAAATTTTTTTCCTTGTATGCACGTATACGTTCATTTATAACACGCGTTGAAAAACAAAAGAAAGACATAACGTAAGCTTTTATAAAAAATAACATAAAATAATCAAAATCGTACGGCTCGTATCGCCGTGAAATAATAAATGCATGATTCTCGCAAAATTGGTTACATCGTAAGAAAATTAATTACAAAGATTTATACTTTTCCTTGTATTTACGTTTGTTCACTCGTTTGTTATTGTCATTGTCGTTTCTTTCTTTCTTCCTTTCTTCCTTCCTTTTCTTTCTTCATTTTTGTATCAAATACTTTTTTTATTTAAAGAAAAAAGAAAAGACATGGAAAACGCAAAAGTTAAACGAGTGCAAAAAATACAAAAAATTCAATGATTCTGCATATTCTTTCTCGCATTAAATTTCAAATCGGTTCGAACGCGAAAGTGCAACATTACCCAATTAGTTCGCATAATCGAGGCTTCAGTATATAGTATTGTTCAGTCACAGATCGCTTAAGCACGTTCCTTTTCAACGAACGAATCGAAAAGCGACAGTGACGACAAAACATATAAATTGGCGCTATGTATGTATGTATATGCATTTATAAAGAGATCGTGACAAGAGATAGAGATAGAGAGAGATAGAGAGAGAGAAAGAGAGAGAGAGAGAGAGAGAGAGAGAGAGAGAGAGAGAGAGAGAGAGAGAGAGAAAGAAAGAGAGAGAGAGAGAGAGAGAGAGAGAGAGAGAAAATTTATAATAATAATAATAATAATAATAATAATAATAATAATAATAATAATAATAATAATGATGATGATGATGATGATAATTATGATAATAAAAAAGAAAAAGATAAGAAAAATCACTATCTTTTCGCTTTCGCTCTACTTTCTCATAATTAAATAATAAATTGATTAATTGATTAACTAATTAATTTATCCTAGATATGTGATGTAAGATCGATCGTAAACGCGGCACGATGTTTACTGCACTTTAACATCATAAGCACGTCGATAGTGTGTATGTGTGCGCGCGGGCGCGTAAGCGCGCGTGTATATAATCTATGAACTAATTCGCATTAGAACTAATTACACCGTATTCCCTTGTGGATTTAGGGAACCAATGTTTGAGAAGAACCATTGTTTATCTAATCTTTCTATCTATCTATTTATCTACCTATTTATCTATCTATCCATCCATTTATTTATGGACTAAAAAACAATCATGATGTTCGAGAAGTAATATTTCGAACCATTTGACTCTTCATGATTAGAATCGAGTATCGATTTCGTCGTTCGGTAGATAAGAGATCAGCTGATCTTGAATATCTTTAACATACATTGCAGTTCGACATTCTTATACCATAATTTAGAGATCTTTCGAAATTCTCTTTGCGCGATCATTCGTCGATCATATCGTAAAGATCCATTACTAATTTCTATTCTTC
>NC_062196.1:5076756-5101756 GCF_912470025.1 Vespa velutina
TGAAAAAAATTTTTTGACGTTCAAATGGTATGATATATATTGAAAATTATCACGATGTATTGCTTTTCTGTATTTTTCTTGAATTATTGATTTATATTATGCCTGTACACACACACACATACGCGCGCACACATATATATATATATATACACACACACACACACAAAAAAGGACAGATAGACAGACAGACAGAGATACATACGTACGTACGTACGTACGTATATCGAGATGCAAGAATAGCATGCGTGGGAATATTCTTTCGATTTTATTATGATTTACTTTTCGTATATTCTACGTATCGATTTTCTTTCATCGTTTACGTATGTACGTACGTATTTAGATATTTGCAACAAATGATATGTATGTTATAATCTGTGAATGTCTATTTACATTAATATTTTTAATGCTGACGAACGAATATATTCGATCATACTGCTGACTTGAATTGGTGATATAATATTATAATATGCACTCAAAGAAATTGAAGACAAAAAAAAAAAAAAAAAAAAAAAAAAAAAAAAAAAAAAAAAAAAAAAAAAAAAAAAAAAAAAAAAAAAAAAAAAAAAAAAAAAAAAAAAAAAAAAGAGAGAGAGAAAATTTAGACGGGAATAATAACCTCGCAAACTAATAAGTGTAATGAACTAATAAGTGTAAAAGTGTATCGCGAATTAATAAGTGCATGTTTGACTCATACACGATGATTCCTTCTTGTCTCCTTAATGATTCATCTTGTTTAAAATTTATTCTTACGTTGGCAAGCCAACACGTGATGTGATAACATTTTAGTTGATAAGTCTTATCAATGTTATCTACAAATTGTGTTATTGAATAGTTTAAAAAAAAGAAAAAAAAAATGAAAATATTATTTCTAATTTTTCCTTACGAATAAATTTGGACATTCAAGAATAATAAACGTAATGAATTTTTAAATCATCAAAATATTCATTGAATCTTTATTATTATTATTATTTTTTTTTAAAGCTATCCAATTGACATTTTTTTTCAACGTTCCTTTTATATTTTTTTTTTTTTTTTTTTACATTAACATTTTAACTAGTTCCCAATGTAATATGGGACATATCCAATACAATTAGATTTAAATTAATTATTATTATTTTATTAATTATTATTTATTTTCTTCTTTTCTTTTTATAATAAAATTGTACAAAACTATTTTTTGAGATAACTCCGTTCAAGATAACAATAAAGAAGGAAGCTTATGCATATGGAAAATAAAGGGCCGAATTTACAAAGTTTCTCACCATAATAAATAATTTACGTATATATGCACGAAATATATTTCCTCATTACTAATCATATATATATATATATATATATATATATATATATATATATATATATATATATATTTAAATGAAATTATGACGAATGCGAACTTATGAGTTTGTACAATTTCGATATAATAAAAAAAAAAAAAAATAAATAAATATATAAATAAATAAATAAAAAATAATGCCAAACAATATCACGATCGAATTTAAAAATAACATTCTAAGAATAATATTGAAATAATTGATCATTAAATTGTATAAAGTCGAAGTTATTAATCAATTAATGACTAACGATCCAGATGTTGAATGGTTAAAGAACGATAAACGTGATGAAGTCTGATCCGCGATAAATTTATAATGAAACAAAATATTTACAATATTGTAGGATGACAAAAACGTAAGCATATAAATCTAAAAAATCGCGTTTGTGAATGTGTGTGTGTGTGTGTGTGTGTGTGTGTGTGTATGTATGGTGAAAGATAGAATTTTATTCTTTGCAAAGCTGATAATGTGATACGAGAATCGTGCTAACTTTTAAGCAAGATTTTGCCCCAGACCCCAGTTGTATTAAAGTCGTCGATGCGATCAGAATCGTCAGTGTCATTGGAATCGTAAATTGTTAAACAGAGTCGCGAGAAGGACAGTGCGTTTTATTATGTTTCGAATTAAATTAAATATACAATTATTATTATTATTATTATTATTATTATTATTATTATTATTATTATTATTATTATTATTATTATTATTATTAATATCACGATATCGCTTCGCGATCAATAACTTATCACCCAGCTCTCTCTCCTTTCCTATAATATGAACGAATTCTTCACAGATTTTACTTCGTTCGATTATGGATCAAACGTTTTCAGTCGGCAGTAAAACTTCTTATTGATCGTATTCAGAAGGAAATTCGCGTAATCTCGCGGCGACCCGATTCGCGTGCCATTTTGCGAGCAAATAAAAAATAGATAGAAATAAGAAAGAAGTAGAAGAAGAAGAAGAAAAAGAAGAAAAAGAATAAACGATATTCGAAAGAGAGAGACAAAAATATTATCGTACGTAGAGAGATATTTCATGCATACTGTAATATCGTAGATATGTAGCGCGAAATATATAGAATAGTGCGCGATATGCCATCAAGTATTACTATCCTCCGATTTTACGCGATAAGGAAGAGAAATTATTAAAAAAAGAAAAAAAAAAAGAAAAAAGAATCAAGAAACGATAGTTTAAAGAAAGGGGAGAGAGAGAGAGAGAGAGAGAGAGAGAGAGAGAGAGAAAGAATAAAGAAAGAGAGATAAAGAGAATCAGAGCAAGAGCGAATGAGAGAAAGGGGGAGAGAGAGAGAGAGCGAGAGAGAAAGAGAGAAAGAAGAGAGAGGGGAGGGAAGAGAGGGAGGGAGAAATAAAGAAAAGGGAAGGAGGAGTAAAAATAAAATAGGGAGAAAAGAAGAAAAAAAAATCGATGGGAAGAGAGAACGATTTGCTATCCTAATATTTTACTTTCGTCTTGACTTCCTCCGCGACGCCGCCCCATCTGAGCTTGTAAACGCGCGAACGCCACTGTATCAGAGGATCCAGGACGGCTTGAACGAAGAGATATGGTCTCGTGATCTCACTGAGAAGCCATCCACAGACGAACATGAGTTTGTTGAAGGGCAATGGCCCGTTCTGTACGACACACAAAAGCGTCCAGTCGAACATGAACCACAATAGTATGTGTACAAGATAAAAAACTAAAGAGTCCCAGTCGAATAGAACACTGGCCGCCCATGAGGCACAGGCGCCTAATACGAGGCACTCGCTGAGAGGTTCGAAGACGATCGTGGTGGGTAACATGGCGACACGAAGCTTGGCCCACCTCCTGAGCCTCGCCTGGAAGGAGTGCAACTCGCAGTGGCCGCTGTTTTGCAAGGCCGGCTGAGAGCAGACGGTTATTCGCCAGCCGCGGTCGGTCAATGACTTAGCGTAAAAGAAGTCCTCAGCGAGATAGACACCGAAGGTCTTGAGGCCGCCGACCTCGTCCAAGGTCGCTTTACGAAGTAACGCCGACATACCGGTATGACAGTTTATTCTCAAAAGATCAGCTGCCAGGTACATTCTCGATTGTACAGTACCGAAGAATATCTTTTCGTATGCTGCGGCGAAACCGTCGCGATCATACGTGAAGGGCATTTGATGTACCAATGCGACCTTATCGGTCATGTGATTAACCATATCCAATAGAGTGTCCTCCTTCATCCTTATACCGCTGTCACTTATAAGTACCAACTCGTATTTAGCCGTCTCGTAAGCCGGCTGCATGTTGTTGATTTTTGGATTGACCCCGACGTTCCTACCGCCGACGAATACTCGGGTCTCTATTTGGGGATATTTTTCAATTAATTTCCCTACCAGCATCAAAGCTGGATCGGAATCATCCTCGACGCAAAAGAGCAATTCATATTTAGGATATTCGATCGTGAAGAATGTCTCGAGATTATTGAATAGATTTGGATCTACTCCCATTAATGGTTTTATGATTGAAACACCAGGCAGAGGAGTCTCGTAGCTCGGCATTTGGGCGATCTTTCGATGAAGCTTCCAACGGCCGGCTATTAAAGCCAACATGTGAACTATCCACATGCCCGACCAGAATATCATAAAAAATATCGCGAACCCGTAGAGGGTATACAGCATGGAGTTCATCTTCGAGTAAAGGGTCGTAGGAGGGTGAGGTGGAGGTCGAGGAGGAGGGAGTAATTCACGGATATGACTCAGAGAATTGGCAACCGGCAGCGGTGGCGTGCACGGTCTCGCGTGCTTAACTCCAGGCCTTCCTCTCCTTCTTCTTTTATGCTATTTGATCGTCCGAGCAGCTTCTTCTTCCTCGAGATTGTCGTCGTAATACCTAAGATCGAGGTTCCATCGCGAGGCGAGCCGTAACCTGAGATTAAAAGACAACGACGACGACGACGACGACGACGACGACGACGACGACATCTTCGAGGTTCACTGAGAGAGAAAGGAACTTGGATCACGCGACAAGACTTTCCTCCTTTTTTCCCGTCTCTGTTATCTCTCTCCTCATCTTCGTCAACGTCGCCCTTTCTTTCATCGTTCTTTTCCTCTAGATCGTCGTCGTCGTCGTAGGGAGTCTTGCGGCCCTTGGGAGTCACCGCGCACCACTGCATTCAAGATCCTTTAACGGAGGATCTTGTTGTTTGTTTCCTTTCTTCTCTCTCTCTCTCTCTTTCTCTCTCTCTCTTTCTTCTTCTCTTTCTCTTTCTCCCTCCCTCTCTCTCACTCCTTTCTTCTCTCTCTTTCTTTTTCTAATTTTCGAGGACGACAGCGACGGTCGGCGACGGTGACGGTCGCGCCGGCGATGCTCGCGTCTACCGTCGTCGTCGCGTTACGCTCCTTTCTCGTATAATCGTTCACAACTTTCCTCCCTGAGCACTATTCTTATGACTTTTCTTTCTCGTTCTTCCTTTTTTCTATTCCTGTTAACGGTCCTCAATGTTTTTCGTGGAACGATCAACGCGTATGCCGGCACGACCGTCGAAACGACCGACAACGACACGACCGCCACCGTCACTGTCACCGCCGCCACCGTCACTACTATCACTATCTTTACTTGAGCCAACACTACTACTTCTATCAGCACTACTACCACCACCAAAACCAACCTCGCGGTATCACTACCACCACAATCATTTCTTCCACTACTATCATAGCCGCTATCGTAATCACTTGGTCGACACGCGTCGTCACCTTTAAACTTCCAAAGACCATAAATGACAATATCGAAAAGTACAGTGGAAACTTTTGCCGGTAAAGAAAATACGTTGAGTAACGGCGTATAAGATTTCGTCCGTTCTCTCGTGTCGTACTCAACGTTATTATTTTTTCGTATTTCTCGATAAATGTTACTGTCGTTTCTCTCGTATCTTGGCCGTCTCACGACGCCTTGCACGGCGCGTCCCATCGACGCACCGTGGCGCTACTCTTTCTCCTCTCCTATTTTCGATGATTCTTCTCGTGAGACTCGTCGGCTCGTAATGCTCTTCTCTCTCTTGCTCTTCTTAGTTCACTGATTTATTCTCTCTCTCTCTCTCTCTCACACACACAATACACACTATTTTTCTATTTCTCTTTATTTGCCTATCTATCCCTTTTTCTCTTCTTCTGTATGTCTCTCTCTCTCTCTCTCTCTCTCTCTCTCTCTCTTTCTCACACACACTCTCTCTCTTTCTTCTCTAAAAGGTGACTATCTTACGTTTCCTTACTGAACACGTAACGGTGTTACGTGTATCACTTGTTGGCGCGGTGAAAACCTTCCTCCGCCTTTTCCTTCTCCTTTTTCGTTTCCTCATCGACTATGATCGCCGATTATTCTTTCACATTTTCGAATATATCTTATTACCATTCTCTCATGTGTTTTTCTTATTTCTTCATTGATATCGTACATTCGAGAAAATAAAACTCGCGCTCGTATACATTTATTATTTTTCTTCATGTCGATATTACGCGCTCTCTCTCTCTCTCTCTCCCTCTCCCTCTCTCTCTCTCTTTTTCTCTCTCTTGGTTACGTGCTCATACCTGTGGTGCGAGCAGACCACGCCGACGTTTTGACGTTAATCACCGACGTACGGACGATACTTCGCGATGCTTCACGATGCGGCATCTAACAATAAATTTGACACTACTGCCCCTGACGCCGCCGCCATCAACGTAACCGTCACTGTCACCGCCGCTGCCACCACCACCACCATCTCCACCTCCACCTCCACCATCACCTCCACCACTACCTCCACCACCACCACCGTCGACGTCGCCGTCACCGTCACAGCTGCTATTTGTTGCTGTTACTACTACTACTACACTACTACTACTATATTACTACTACTATTGCTGTTACTGTTGCTGTTGCTGTTATTGTTGCTGCAGTCGCTACTGCTGTTATTGCTGTTGTGCGATTCGTTCTCTTACTCGTATCTTTCCTCGATTTGTAGAGAACAAACGGCGACGAGACGACGACATATGCGCCACGATCGACCAATCCACCTTCGACAACCGGCATCATCAAAATTCTATGATTCTTTCGATCTTGTTAAGTCTTTCTATTTTCTTTTCTTTTCTTTTTTTTTCCATCGTTCATACGACTTTTCGATCGAAATTACAATTGCACGAATTTTCTTCGTCTCGTGTTTATCGTTCATGAAAATATATATTATAAATTTTAATTGACATTTACAATTCACTCGTTAATATCTCGTCGTTAAAGCTTTGGGAATGTTTGGAGAATGATATAAACGTCGAATATATTTATTATGTTAGCTTTTTAATGATTTTTTTAATGTCATTTATTAAAAACATTTTATTGAAGCTATATGTATAAAGATAAATGGGATCAGAGAATATATGCTTCTTTACAAATATTACTTCTTCTTCTTTTTTTTTTTTTTTTTTCTTTTTTTTTTTACAAAGTAATTCCTATTGAGATTTTTAATATACTCTCACATATATAAATTCAACTTATAAAATAAATATCTTTCTTTTCCTTTGCCGACAATTTATTTTTAACAATTGCAAAAAGCAATTCTCAATGATTGAGAATTTTTAAAAAGGGGATAAATAATTTGTAAAGCCGAGATTACATCTATTACTCGTTTATCACATAAAAGCGATGTTGTAACATGAATCGTTCGTTTGTATGTGATATTTATAAAGACTATACAATAGTGATAGAGAGAATACATAGAGTAATAAACATGAGGAGTCAGCGATGTCATTCATAATTTTTCTGTATAACTCGCATCGTTCAAAGTATATCAATATTTCATTATCAAACTATGTGCCTATAAGTAATTTGCATTAATAATTAGTTTTTATAAATTTATCGATCAAAATTAATAAATGGAGTAATCTTAAGAAGTAAACCACGTTTACGTTGAATTTATACAGATACATTTACGAATCTGATCGAGTTCATTCATATTGCACCAAAAAAAAAAAAAAAAAAAAAAAAAAAAAAACAAACAAACAAAAAAAGAAACAAATAAAAATAAGTTTTTATCAAAATACAGATATTAAGAATTTCACGATTTATTATTTAATCTAATCTATAGAAATAAAATCTAATATGTGCGTATAAATGATTGTATTGATAGTAGATAAACATGATATTGTTGGTGCAATATATACATATGTTCCATCTGTTTATTTCAAGTTTATAGAATGCAACTTTTGTACTACATCGTATAGATATCATAAAATATATTTTCCTATCAAATCTTATATATGTGTATATATATATATATATATATATATATATATGTATATATGTATATATATATATACATATCTATTTATTTAACAAATGCATTTATTTCGATTGTGCCTTCACATTTTTTTTTGCATTGCCAATACTTTTGTTATGTAAATGTGCAAAAGCACATAAAAAATTTATCTCTAAATATAAATTTAATTCTTTTCAGCAATACTCTAAAATTATCACATGACATTTTAATTGTCGTATTATTAAAGTTTTTATTATTAAAGTATTAAGTTAATTGCATCGTTTCGTGTCTTAGTAATGCGCCTCCTCTATATATCCTTTCATGCTTTTTGGCAAGGGCAATTTGTGAATATTGTCCAATCTTGTATTTTGTCGTATAACGAAACGACAAAGATATTGTAAACTTTTTACTTGAGTGAACCTACTAACTGGCTTTGTTAGCCTTACAGGAAACGATGGACAACCAGGATATTTAGGTCTTGAATAACAAATAACTGCCGTTTCACTGAAGTTCATAGAATAATCGATTAAAGCAGCTATTGAAGTAAAAGATTTACTTTCTCCACGGTTGCATAATGAAAAAATACCTCTACTGTGTTCTATTCGTGCATGAAGTAATTTCCCCGATGATTTAAAACTTAATGTTAATAAATACCTATTAACAAATATCAAATTAAATATATTTTTTATATGTAAAATGAAAAAAAAAGAAATATATATATATATATAAAATGATAGTGTACCTGTCGTCGGATGAATCTCTAACTAAAAATGCACCATCTGGTTCTGACATGAGTTTAATATCAGCCTCGTTTCCAGATATGGGACCCCAATACCAACCATATTTGCTCAATTTCAATAATTCCTCTGTAAGACATGCCTTCAACTTACTTTCATCGTTTATTACCATATCATTTTCTCCATCCGTATTACTCGTATATTGTACTATTTGTTTTTCATCTGTAGTACGCAATGCTGGGGATTCTACTGATGGATCAATATGCATTTTATTTTTCGTATGATATTCTCCATCAAGTACATCTAAATCTTTTGTTTCTTCTTTTGAATAAATATCTGTCTCACAATCTAAAGGCGAAGAAAATTGAGTATTGCAATTAACTTTGTTTTCATCTATAGTACTTTGTGTAATATTGGCCTGTAAATTATCAATATTTATAGAAGGAAGACAGTGTTCGACTAGCGGCGTGTCAATGTAAAAAGAAGATTTTGCTGACTTGTCGTTATCAACTGTATACATTATTTGTTGGGCCTCATAAAGATGATCAACTGTGATAGCTTTGCTTGCCTGCAAAAATTTTATTATAACATTGAATATATACATATAAATATAAAAAAAAAAAAAAAAAAAAAAAAAAGTAAGTATATATATATATATATACTTACTTTTTGCTTAGCCTTGCAGATTGCAAAATGTCTCTTAATATTTCCAAAAAAACCGTGTGGTATTTTGTTGGTATTATTATTTTGTGATTTGCATGGTGCAACGTTGATAGTGTTAGGATCTTCTCCCTTCCATTTATTTTCATCTACTTTTATGACATTTTCACGATAATGACGTTTCCATAAGAAACCCAAAGGCTTCTTATTTAATTTCCAAGATATTAATCCGTATCTTGAAGTTTTTGTATTATCCATTTGATTGACCATATCCAAAACAGAAGACCAGAGTTTCGTTTTCGTTCAAGTGTCAACAAAACACGGAATTTGATTAATTATCATTGGTAATATTTATGATACTATACACATTTAGAATTGAAACAGTTTAATAATTATTTTCGTTTAAATGAATATATTGTACACATTCAATTTCACTCTAACCTAACATGTATTTTTCTTCATTAAAAATTGACACTATTTTTATCACGTTTTTGATCAAGCGTACATATAATTCTCTCTAATTAGGAATCAAAAACATCGATCGGCGATCAACCTGTCGCCAATGAACAATGCTTATTCGAACTTATTATAGTTAAAAAAAACTGTTAATCTCAATTCACATTAAAATACTATTGAAAATTTCGATTCCTCATAAATTATCGATACTGTAATTTTTTATTGTAAAAATTAATTTATTTTCTTCTTATTCTTTTATCTTTTCGGAGAATAGCCATCTATTAGGATTCATTTCTATGAGATATCCACCAACCAATAATTTGTTAGTTGGGACAATAATTTAGGTTGGTATTCATGAAATAATTGAGCATACGTAAATGGCGAGTTGTGATGACGATCATAATGAAAAATCCCTAGAACAGTATACTTGACAATCATAATACGATGTGACGTATGCTTGACGATGTATTATCGCGTTATTTGTCTCCAAATATAAAAATATCTGAATAGTCAAAACGAAGTCAAAATGAAGTTAACGATTGTATCAATTCAAGTGTATTTAGATGAGAATGAAATAACATATTTAATTAATTTTAGAAAAATATATTGGACTGATGTAACCTAGATTATACTTTTGATTACATTTAATTTCATTTCTAACATATAAAGAAAAAAATAATACTGATGTATTGCTGACCCCACCTAATTTTATGCTTAATAGAATCGAGTTCG
This sequence comes from Vespa velutina, assembly GCF_912470025.1. Taxonomy (NCBI): domain Eukaryota; kingdom Metazoa; phylum Arthropoda; class Insecta; order Hymenoptera; family Vespidae; genus Vespa; species Vespa velutina. The sequence continues at coordinate 5,086,917 of NC_062196.1, forward strand.
TATATTAATAGCAAAATCTTTATACATGCATTAACGTAAGGAGTAAATAGTAAATACTAATAATATCATTTTTTTTTCATCGCTACGGCTTACATCTTTAATTAAAATACGTAGAGGAGAATAGTCGATTCTGATTGGTAGATCTCTTAACGTAGAAGTTGAAGAGGTTAGTTTTGGTCGTAACCTATAAGAATAAGGTTAATAATTCATATGATAATAATATAATATGATAATAATTCATATGATAAAGCTTAAAGTACATTTTATATATTACTTTATTGCTACAGTTTGATAAACTTTGTTATTATGTTTATTAAGGAATAAGTTTATTGATTAACGTGATGTCATTATTTCGAAGTAAAACATTTCGCTATGGTCTTCCATTCATAATTTTAGTCGTCGGTGGATCGTTTGGACTCAAAGAGTTTACACAAATAAGGTATATAAGAATTCGTGTATGTGTGTATATATACATATACACACATATATATATATATATATATATATATATATATTATTTTGTAAAACAAAAATAATGGAATTATAAGTTGACTTAAGATTTGACCATTCATAATTACATAATTTAAGTTATAATTTGTCTCTATGTCTTTAACTTTTGCTAATATAAGAGATTCTTCTTTTAGATATACATACAGACAGCGACGGGCTTATTACCATGAAGCAAAACGAATAGGTATTGAAGTAAAAAAACCAGGAGAAGTTACTTTAGAATCTGAATTTGAAAAAATTAAAGAGGTATGTTACAACAAATTGTAAATATATACTGCAATATATGTAAATATTTTAGAATACGTTGATAAGATAAATTTTATAGAAATAGTTCTTATTTGTTAATGAAACTTTACTTCATATTTTTTATATATTATGAAAGTTTTTTTTATATTCCTACTTTTTAAAAAAAAGCAGTCAGATTTTATTTTCAATAGATATGCATTTATAAATAAATGTTTCGTAATTTAAAAAAAAAAATTATAAATGGTTTTTATTTTTTAATTTTTATTTATTACAAAGTTAAATATTATATCCTTTATTATAATTTTAGCTGGATATCAATAATTGGAAAAATGTAAGAATATCAAGACCTTGGGAGGAATAGATACAAAATAAATTATTTCCTATAAAATATACAAGAGTAGATGTACTTATGGTAGTGCTATTAATATAGAATTTAAATAATGCCTATAACAATATAATGCAATTTTTTTTTTCAGAGATGCATAACAATATTTTTCTAAATATTCATTCAATATATATATATATAGTTCAGATTTAATTTATTTAATTCTAACTTCAGTACTTCAACTTTGCTCTGTAAAATATAATATAGAACTTTTTATAAATATATAACATGTAAATAATTATAATGAAGAAACTTACTTTTTTCAAATCCAAACATATTTAATAAACTTAGTTGTCCATGCTCAGAAGATAATTGTTTACTTCGATGGTCTCGTTTGGTTGTGCTTTTTCTGTTGGTTCTCTGAAAAATATTAAAAATTAAAGATTAAAGGTATTTTTTGCATATAAATATATCTTTATGATATTCTTGTTGTAGATAAATAAATATAAACCATTTGGAAGCTTGTTAGTTGCTTCTTTATCGTTTTACTAGAGTGAATGTCATTTGATGGATTTAATTTAATACTTGAAAATTTAAATGAACTATTTGTATTATCTTCTACACTATTTTGGCTAACTGAATAATCAGATTCTGAAGTAGGACTGTTTGATTGTGGCATATTACGATTATCGTTATTCATATTATCATTTGCATTAAAATTTATATATTCCACTTCGTTCGTTGAAGTAAATAAAATTTTTGACTCGTATGTATGATTTGGAGAACACATATCTTGCGTTGTAAATGTTTCTTCATTAGTCATGTTTCTGTTAGCAATCGCATTCTTATTTTCATTTACTAATATATTCTGTTCTGATTGTTTTGTATTTATGGAATATGTATTATCTAGATTATTAAATTCTGTTAAATATTTTAAATCGCATTTTCTATCATCTACTTCTATCTTCATCTTTTTGGAAGTATGACTTATACATAATTCATCAGATTCAAAATTAACATCATTATCATTATTTCTTGCATTATTTTTATCTATGTCTTTATTTGTAAAAAATTTACTTTCTGTAATTACGTTCTCATCAATAATTGTTTTTCTAAAGTTTATTGTGCGCCCAGGTCTTATTCTACTTCTTCGTTTAAATAATAAACTGGGAGATATTTCATTACTAGATACTTCTTTAACAAATGGATTCGTTTTTCTAGTTAATATTGGAGATTTTTGTTCATTAACATCAGACACATTCTCTTTTTCTAAATGTATTGCATTTTCAGATTCAATACTTTCTTCAGATTTATATGTGTCTAAAATATCTTTTTCGTTTAATTCTTGATAATCTGGAATATTTACATCTAAAATAAAATAAACATTTAAATTAATTTAAAACAATAATTCGTATAAATTAAATATGATATAAATATTACCAGGATATTCTTTCTTCTTTAGATTAGCAGATTTTTTTTCCGAAGTACAAAATTCTTTTACAGACAAGTGATGCTCATAATTTGTTGTTTCTTTTTTATATATGTTTCTTGGACTTTGTTTTGGTTTATAATTGCACGACCAAATGCTTATGTGTTTTGTAATTGTAATTAACATTTTTGGATTCACCTTATTCAAATTCTTTGGAAAATTATCAGAAAAATAAATACAATGTAATATTAGAAAGAATAAAATATTTAACCATGTATTGTACCTGTTTTTTATCAGGATCAAAGTCATGAAGCTTTTTAAATGTGAATGGATCACAATTACCATAAGCAAGTTGTAATGCTTTATCAGGGTCTATCTCTTCTCCAGCATAATGTAACTGATCTTCAGAAACGTCAGCTGAAGGAGAATTTAAACGTACTTGTTTTCTTTGTAAAGGGCAAAATACTAATTGATGTTTGAATGTTACAAATGCTTTCATAAAGTTGTCTCTATATTCCTTTGATACTGTCAAAGATTTCATATTAAGACAAATTCCTAAATTAGTAAGAGCCTGTAAAAATAATAATATTTACCTCTCTCTCCTCACTATATAGATTATACTATAGTATAATATCAGATAGAAACTGACCTTATATATATCACTGTTTGAATTCATACTTTGAATAAACTTTTTTGCTTTAGCTAATCCTATACCACGAAGTGAAGGTAAATAATCACATCCTGATAAAATGCACATATATCTAAATTTATCCATATCAAAGTCCGTAGACTTCACGTCCATAGCAAGATGCAATTTGTCTTGTTCAACAAGTATACCATTACCATTCACATCCATTTTAAAGAACACCTACGATTAGAATGTATCATTAATCATTCTTTTCTGTTTAAAATCATTATCTCTTTATATAGAAAATGGTAAAAATCACTAACTCTTTTACATCCAAATAATGTTAAATCACTATCTTCAGTAATAACAATATCTGCTATACCACTAATATTAAGATATGCTAATTGGGCATCAGCTTCATATGGAGCTACGATGCAATCTATATTTAAACTTTGACATGTTTTGATTAGTTCCAGAGCTATTTCATGTGTTACATCTATCGATTGTCTTAATAAATTCCTGCCTTCTGCAGTTTGTCCACTACGTATTAATTCTGCTGCTTGACGACGTTTTATTTCTCTCTTTCTAGAAATATATAATATATTTATATTAATATCAATAATATGTAAACATTATTATGATATAAAACGTTACATACTCGTGTCTTTTGGCTTCAGTATCTGCCTTAGCTGGTAAATGTCGTCCGTCAAATACAAGAATAGGTTTTATATTATATTTTAAAAGCATTTTTATAAATTTCATACAATATATTATATATCTAAAAGTTAAAAATTAAAAGTTAATCATATTTTAAGATGAAGTAAAAATGAATGTCTGGCCAAACTATTAATTGTTTAAATATTAAAAAAAAAAAAACTGATAATAAGATATATCATATTGAAACTGATAATAAGATATATTATAAAGTAATTACTTACGCATCTGTTGGTTCTCCTAATGATAGTTTTTCAGCACAAGAAAATATTCCTTTGTGTAACCAACAATAAGTATCAATGGCAACAGATTCACCTGCAAATTCATTTATATTTGCTTTTCTTGAGGATTTCTCCAAAAATGGTAGTAATCCTGTAATACCCATATCTCAAATATACAACAAAAGTACATTTATCACATAAAATATTCTATTGATACATCTAAATAATCAATTATAAATATTCACTTCTGTCTTAGCTGAGTGTTGTCTTAGAATTCTCATTGCCGCCAAATTTTTAAGGTGATATTGTAAACTCAGCTATATGTAGGTATCCTCCAATTAGAGACATGATATACGACATAAGAAGTAACACATTGGAAATAACCAATCACCATCCAAGTATGTTATATCTCTACATAGTAATTTATTACGCTTTATGTTTTTATTTTTTAACTATTAGACACAAAATTGCATTTTGAAAAATGATTAATACTATTGTTCAGTTTATATGTTTAAATAAATTAAAAATTAATCTTACATATAAATACATTTAGTAGATAATGTATTATTCCATTTATTTCAGTTTACTTAAGTATTCAAAATTAACTATTTAAACGTTGTTCTTTGAAGGGAAAAAAAAAAAAAAAAAAAAAAAAAAGAGAAAGAAGGCCAGTTTATCTATTTACATGTATAATAAAATGAAATTAATTTAATTTTCGACAATTTTATGAAATTAAATAAACTCCAAATGAATAGTTTTTCTATTGTATATGGTTATATAAATTAAAATTCCTAAATGTCATTCGTATGTATGTACATGCATACTTTATGCATCAGACTTAATTTCAAACGAATGTACAAATCTGGCAGTTGGTTTATGGTCATATTGTCATATTGTTCGATACGAATTTTCAATCTACTGCGACGTGTTGCGATTTAAATTTTCTTTTTTTTTTTTGATTATATAAAATTTATAAATATAAATATTTTTTGACCTTATTTAAATAATAATAAATTTGTTTACATTGGTTAGAGTTTAATGGATTAATTAGAGTTTATGGATCATTCTAAGTACGCTAATATGATAGTGTATCATGCATGTGTGTGTATATTTAAGAGTACATCAATGTCAATTGTATGTCACAATAGTAGGTTATGACCATTTACGACACAAATGTATTGAACGTATTTAGGTATAACCTACAGGTTAATAAGTGTGAGGAGATAGACTTCTTTATGCTAACATTACTCATAAATACTGTGATTAGAATTTATTATACACTATACTTTATTTGATTATAAATTCATATTTAAGTATAAATCTTGAGAAATTATGAAATCACAGTGCATGTGATAAACACGAGGTAAGTGTCATAAAATAATTTCTAACCTGCTTATTGTATTAATTACAATTAAGATTATGATAAAGTATAATTCTATCGTTTATAAAATATATGTCACATGTTTCATCTAATTGAGATACTATAGATTATATTTTACAGTCTATAGTACTATATTTCATAGTCTATAATATCTTACAATACTTAAACTTCATTTTTATTATATGAAATTACTTAACCTTAAATAATAAATTCATTTTTAATATAGATACACCGTTAAGTCCTTACAAGATTTATTAAAGAACAATGAAAGGATGCCATGGGTGAACATAACAATGGTCCTTATGAACAACAGCTTCTTGCTGTATTTGAAAGTTGTTTGATGAAAGGACAAACAGAACTAAAAGAAGAGGATCTGTCCTCTTTATGCAATAAATTACAACTCCATAATCGTGGAGATGAATTAAAGGAATGTATTAAAAAATGTACTCCAGGAAAACGATCAATTTCATTTCAAGAATTTCGAGGTGGATTATTACTTCTGTTGGGCAAAACACAAGAGCTGTTGACTCAAGGTGACACGGATTGTACTATACAATTACAGCAAGAAGTAAATATAAATAATGATAATGATAAAATTTCTGACTTTCCAAACTCAGAAATTCAAGAATCTCATATGAATGATAGCAATACAAAAACAGGTAATCCTTATATTCACTATATGTCTTATTTCATGATAACAATTATTATATTTGTATAAAGCTTTGTTATATCTGACTTTTCTATGTTTCTTTTATATTTCTTACATATTAAATACATTTTATAGGTCTTATATTAGATAAAAATCGATTAAAAGATTTATGGCAAAAAATGAATGTATGTTTCAAAGAAAATGCAGATACTGCAGAAAAATATTACATGTCTAATCACAGGGAGACTTCTGCACTTCCAAAACAAGTATTTATTTGAACTTTTTACAATTTGTAATAATATATGAATGCAGTCAAACATAAGCTTATTTTTTCCATAGATAGCTCAACGCATATTTGAAAAACTTGATCAAAATAGCGATGGTCTTATTAGTTTAGATGAGTTTTTAGATATATTTAAAAATCAAACTATTTTACAAGAAGAATTGATTCTTCCTTGCAAGGATATATCTTCAAAATGTTTAACAAATTCAAATGAAGAAAAATCTGATTATGATACACTTCAACATCGTGATTCAGGGTATTGTATTAATATATCTGTATTAGTATTTTATTGATTGCTCAATGTATATATTTGTTATATTAATCGAATTATAATTTTTATGAATTATTTACATTATAAATTACAGCTTTATTCAGCATAATATTGTTACCGATATGTGGAAAATGGCTGGTATTTCTGATGCAGCTTCTCTTTTATCTGATTTGGGATATAACTCATCAAGTATTAATTTAAGTGATTTGGTTACTACCTTATGCGACGAATTGAAAAGTCTTAATGATTCTATAATCAATACAGATATTCAGCCTCATATTAGTTTATTGAAAGGTGTTTTTCTTCTTTATAAGGAAGAACTACGCAACTTGAAGTAGGTTATAAGCAACTGTTTTATCGTAATTTAATGCGGATTATTATGAAGTTATAAAAAAGTGATATTCAAAAATTCTGCAATCGTAATATATTTATTCAATAATATTGTTTGTATTTTGCAGCATTTTGATAGAAAATATAACAGGTGAAAGAGATAAATTACGAGTTGATGTAATAGAGGCTAATGAGAGAGCGAATTCCCTTGCACAAGAAATTGATGAACATCATTTCCGGCAAGAGGAAATTAAACAAAATTTATTAAAACAGATCGAATATAAACATTCTGAGATTATAAAGGATTTATCAAATCAACTTAGTTTGGAACGTGAAAGTAATGCTACTACTTTAAAAGTAAAAGAACAACAGTTACAAACGCAGCAACAAGAAAATTATCAAAATAAAAATAAACTTTTGACTGCTTTACAAGATAATCAAATTCTAGAAACAGAAAATGAAAATCTCCGAAATCAAATTGATAAGCTAAAAGAATCTAACAATGAACTTTTGATGCAAATTAAAATGCTTGCCGCGGAACATGATGAGGTATTATATAAAAAAATAAATTAATGCGCTTGGAAAAAATTATATTTATGAAAAAAGACGCTATAATTTAATATTATAGTTTTTCTTTTTTTATCTTTTTTTTTTCTCCCCCTATCACTTTTAGGTTGATGATATAGATGCAAAGAAGGAAGAACAAGTTCTACATTTAATTGATCGTATGAAACAGTTGCAGTCAGAAATAGTCTCCTTGCGCGATCAGAATGATGAACTTACTATAAAATTGGAGATATCAAGATCACGTGATAGTGAAACAAATTTGCGAGCAATTAAAAATGAAGGTAATAAATATTCCATGTAACTATTTTTATAACGTTATTTATTATTTTAATTATTATTTTTCTTTTGTGTGATATTTATTATAAAGCAAAATATCATTTTATTGAATAATTTTAGCAGTTGATGCTACTGTCACATCGGAAACAAATACCAACGTAGAAACGACTTCGCAGAAAGAGGAAATTGTATGTATCGAATTTTTACGTTTATGATTTTATATTTTTTTATAGGTATCAAGAAAAATAAAATTATTAATGAAAATTCATATTTTCATATATAGCTTTATCTAATGTATATATATATATATATATATATGTTTATAGCTATCCTGCAGCAATGGTATCAATGAAAAAGTTGAATTGCTCAAAACGGAGATAGATACAATAGATAATAAAGAACAAATTATAAAAGATTTAAAAAATATGTTAATAAAATGTGGAGATTGTTCTTGTGAAAACTGTGATTATAAAGATGCAATATCTTCTGTTATTTGTGGACAATCAAAGTTCAATTCATTTTCGTTAACCGAAGAAATTGATTTTTCTAAAAGTCTTGCTTCTGAGCTTGAGACTGAATGCGAAGAAAGAACAAGTGAATCATTAAGAGATTTTGTTGTTTCTAAATGTAATAAAACAACATCTGCAAAACGGGTGATGCATAATAGTAATGATACAATGATTTGTTCTACGGATACCAATTGTAATCATGCAGATATTAAATCATTACAAAATAAAATAACTAGTCTTCGAGATTATCCACCTCGCAAAGATGAATATTCTATTACGGATCATATGAAGAATTTAAAAGAAAAAGATATAACGTCCAATCATAGTGTGCCTTGTAATGAATCTGATAAGAAAAATAATACGACTTTATCTAACAGTGATAATTCTCTTACTAATTTAGTTTCTCAGGAACAAGAAAATTGGTGGCAAACTGAGAAGAAACAATTGACTGAAAGATGTTTAGAATTAGAAGGAAGTCTTGATTTATTGAAAGCAGAATATGAAGAATGCGAAGATTATTGGGCTGCTAAATTGGAAGAAGAGAGGCAGTTGTTCGAACAAGAACAAAAAATAAGTGATGAAAAATTTTCAGAGCTTATTGCTAAAATGGCAGAATATGAGGAAATGATTAGTCCAGTAGATAAAGTGAAAAACGGTGGTCGATTATCTCCTATAGAAGAAAAATTTAATTTGGAACAACAGGTAACTCAATTTGTTTTTGATTATTTATATTTTAATAATTTTTTAACAATTTAATTTTATTTAATTTTTATTTTGATTTAATTTAATTTTTATAACAATTTAATTTACGTTTCACATCTATGCCATCATTTTATTAATATACAGTTACATTATTTTTTGTTTGAAAAATTGAAAGGATATTTTCTTTTGTAATATAGTATTTAGATTTGGAAGAAGAATTTGAACAATGGAAAGTGCAAACAGAGAAGGATATTTTGGAGAAAGATAAAGAGATTAAAAGTTTATTTGAAAAATTGAAATATTTGGAGAGACCTGAAAAGATTGATATTTCAATTCAGGTATCAGATGAAAGCATTTTTCAACGATCTTGTACTTTTTGCAATCATATTCCCATGGATTCGTTTAACGTTGAATCGTATATGCAATTGCAACCGAGGTCACCTCAATATGATGGGAATACATCTAAGATTACAGAAAATTTTAAAGGGGATCATATATTTGAAAATTCAATGCCTTCTAATCATTTTATGTCGCAAGTTATAGAGGAAGAAAGTTGCGTAGAAAATTGTCATTTAAATCAATTACCGTGTATTAATAAAGCGGATACAAATAATGTATATAAATGTGAAAAATCAGAATCGGGAGAGAAAAAAACGAATAATATTTCTGAATGTACGACGTTTACAGAAAAAGAAGATAAAAAAAGTAAATTCAAGCATAGCATGTCCAGAAAAGAAAACAATTTATTAATACAAGAATTAATAAAATCGCAAACTTTAAACAGTTTACATTGTCAAGGTTTGCAAGATATTGCACAACAACAAGTATGTAATATTGACATAAATATATTGGAAAATCTGAATATGAAATTACAGATTCAAGAACGTAAAAAACGCCAATTAGAAGAATATTTTATACAGCGGCAACATCATATAGAACAAGTATTGCATCGTAAGTTATTATTGAGATTTCTAATCAACGTAACATTTGTCGAATTAATTGGATTTATTTTGAAATATATTTAAATTTCATTTATAGAAACTTTGTCTCAGCATCAAATAGAGGTATCTGAATTACGGTGTCTTCTTTATAATACTCAAGAAAAATTACAAATTCAAATTCAAGCAAATACTGAACAGGTATGCTTAATTTTTTATTTTTTTATTTTTTTTTATTTTTATATATTACCCCTTTAAGTAGAAGATTGTAAATAAGGATGATTTTATTTCTTTTTTTATATCGTTTCATTATAGGCTAAAAGATTAGCCGGAGCTGATATGCTTGCAAAGGACTTATTTATAGAAAATGCATATCTAATAGCAAACTTAAAGAGACTCAAACAACATTGTTTATTATCAGGAGTTAATTATGAATCTACTTCAATATGATACTTCTGTTATCTACGACTATGATGATGTTATCTAATAACGATGATGCATCACTCAGGGATAGGTAGATTTGAGAAGTATTAAAAGAACATTAAACATGTAAGAATAATTTAATATAATATTACTTAGTGTTAAATATTCTGTACTATGTACAGATTGCATAAAATCTATAATGCACAGGTTAAAAGTTATTCAATGAAATTTAAGCTTTTATATATGTAGAAAACAAAATAAAAAAGAAGATTTGTTCCTATTATAAAGCAAATAAACGCATAGATTTATTGTACAGTATTGTAAAGATAATAGATTATTATCACTCACGCATTATGTATATTTGCAATGATTATTATATATTTGTAGGTTCTCATTTTTAAAATAATATGTTTAACATTTATATTTCGTAAGTACTTAGGAAGTAATAGCAATCTTATCGTCATAAATTGAATAGTTACTGCTTATGAAATTTAGCGACAATTCTACCTAGTTTTCTATTATTGTCAATAAAAGATTACTAATATTAATGAGATAAATTGTGAAAGTTAGTTAGAAAAATATTAAAATTGTAAATAATACACTTTATCCTGCAGGAATTTATGATCAAATGGTATATCAAGAAATATTCTATATGATCATAGAATTATTTCGTTTACAATATCTTTTTTTTTATTCGCTCCTGAAATTATCAGGCGATTATCTTAGATTATTAAATTACGATTTATTTACAGTACTATTCAAAAACATGCATTTTTGGGATCTAATTTAGATAAAATATGCGTTAAATATTATCAATATAAAAACACATTTTATATCGCTAGTATTAAAAATATTCGATCAATTCGTTAGTCATAATTTATTAGCCTATTTTAGATCTTTATAGTCCTTTGATTAACATCATATTTAAGAAGCAAGTATTTATTTTTTTTTTTTAGATTTTTCAGTGAATGTGCCAAAGAAGACTACATTATTATACGTTTCTAGTAAATATGAAAGAAAGAATTCCCATTTTTTCTTTTTCTTTTTTTTTTTTCTTCTTTTCGTATATGTGCTATGTTACATACATATATTCGTATATGTACAGATTAATATTTTGGACGGACAATGGATTATACTACAACAATGTTTATTTCATATTTATTTTCTATCATATTTTGTTTATCCAACAAATATTTGTGAGATAATATCTGTGAAATAATTTTCGACTTATATAATAATTATCGTGGCAATATTATAACAACAAAATATAGAAATAATATTTTGATTCGGGATTAACATAATTTTTTTAAATAAATAACTTGTTTCTGAATACTTTTACATATATATATATATATATATATATATAAATATATATATATATATATATATATATATATATATATATATATATATATGCAGAGGAAAAAAAAGAATGTTGTACCTGTCTTTTTCGAGTATTACATTTATATACAAAGTTTAACTTTGTCGAAATGATTAGTTCTATTTGATCATACGTTCTTTCCATTTAAAAATCGATGTAATGTTTTATAATGTGCACGAGTGTTTCCTATATGAATTTAATTATTTAAAATGTGCACGTAATATATGCTGTTGAGCCAATGGAAATGCAATTATACTGTTTGTGCTTCGTTTGGTGAATCATTTATATGCCATTCCAGCATACAACGAAAATGTAGAATCTAATGGGATATTTTATAATATATGCATTTACATATTCTTTTTAATTATTTACTTGATAATTGTATTTTTTATAACATCTAAATCAATTATTTTACTTTAGAGCAAACGAACGGAAAAAGAACAAAAAAAAATAGTAACGAACGGCTGAGAGAAATTTGTTAATTTCTTATAGTAAGTTCTTTATAGTAAATGATAATACACCTTTATCGTATATTAATAATATTCATGATTACGAGAATGTATGTATAAATGAAATACATGCGATACGTGCGCATCATATGTGTCATGGATGCATCTTTTAATTAAATTATTTACGAATTAAAAGCTTCTCATTTTTTTTTTATTTATTTATATATATATATATATATATATATATATATATATATATAAATCCAAAACATTCGTAATAAAAATAATTTCTTTGCTTCATCATACGACATGTTTATATTATTATTTTATGTTAATTCTTCGATTATTTCTTGAAGAAATTGTTATTAGCAATCATAAACATATGGCAATATACATACATATATACATACATATATACATACATGCATACATATATACATGTGAGTATTTCTAGAATCGATAAATTCAATAATTACATTTGTAATGTACGATCTTCTATAATTCTACGAAATATACGATCGTAATCAATTTGAACATACTGTATGATAACGAGTTATGCAATGTATTTATAATGTAATATTTGTATAAATAAAATCTCATTCTGATTCCTCATATTAATAATAAAGATTTCTCCTCGATTACATTGATACGTGCATAATAATAATAATAAATAACAGCATACAATTTTTATCATTGCTGTCTTCTTTTTTTTCTTCTTCCTCCTCCTCCTCCCTCCCTTCCTCCCTCTTCTCCCCATCTACGTTGCAACCTTCTTAAACGCACGCCCTATAATTTTGAAATTTCGCAATAACACCAGCAATACTTGAAGATATAAAAACATTACGAGTAAGAAAACAAATCTTTTATATTTACAATACGAATATCAATTGATTTACGTATATCATTTTAATAAGATATTATTTAATTCTGTTATCCGATAATCTCAACGTAATGTTAATTATCGTGTCGTTTTATTATTATCACAACATGTCCACTTAAACACGTGGACGTAGGTTCTTGGCGTCGGAAAAAAAAAAAAAAAAAAAAAAAAAAAGAAAAAAAAATGAAAAGAAAAAAAATGAAGAAGTAAAGTAAAGAAAACAAAAAGAGAAGAGAAGAGAAGTGAAGAAAAGGTAAGAAAAGAAAGAAGACGAAGAGAAGAATGTATTCTGCAAAGGTGATTACATCGCATCGCGGTTATGTAATAGTGACGGCTACTGAAAGACTTTCGCAGGAGACCGCCAAAAATGTCCTGGCCGTTGGGAGGTTCCGCGCGCAAAACCGCACGTAGAGAAGAGAGGAGGCATTACTGGTAGCTGAGGTGGTAACGGCGATGCTGCTGGTGGTAGTAGTAGTGGTGGTAGTGATGATGGTGGTGTGCTGCCGCTGATGATGATGATGATGATGATGATGATGATGATGATGATGGTGGAGGTGGTGGTAGTGGTGGTGGTAGTGGTGATGATGGTGGTGGTGGTGGTGGTGCTGGTGGTGGTGGTGGTGGTGGTAGTGCTGGTGGTGGTGGTGGTAGTAGTAGTAGTAGTAGTAGTAGTAATGGTACTAGTACATCGCGATGGCGGTGGTAGAAGAACATGACTGCTCGATCGTGACCCAGCGGAGCGGGGCGAAGAAAGGAATTGGAGAGAGAGAGAGAGAGAGAAAGAGAATTAAACAAAACAACTTCGAACAGGAAAGAGAAAGACAAAAAGAAAGAGAGAGAGAGAGAGAGAGAGAGAGAGAGAGAGAAAGATGACAGGAGAGCGCAATGGTTTGTGCGGGTGGAAGAGGAGAGAAAAAGGAGAAGAAGGTAGAGGTGGTCTACCGGTGGTGATAGTGGTAGTGGTGGTAGCGGTAGTGGTCGTGGTGGTGGTGGTGGTGGTAGTGGTGGTGGAGATGGTGGTGGAGGTGTTTGTGGAGGTGGTAATGGTGAGGAGGAGGTAGGAGATGCAGCCTCCGCCAGTATCCACGTGTTCAGTGTAGTAGCGCGTTATGACCCGGATGTTAGATCGTAGCTGCAGTTTCGCGAGAACCTGCCGACCCGGATGTCCCGCTCGACGTCTACCGCTGATCAACAGCTAATGTCCTCCTGGCCACCAAAATATGTTCAATCGGTAAGTCCGATAATCGGTATCGTGCTATTTACTTTTGCACCCTAGTATCTTTTATCATCGATGGACTTGGGAAATTCACGATCTAAAGAATCTCGATGGATAAACGGCGACGGAAGGAGGGCGAGGGAGGGCACGGATATATAGATCTTTCCATTGTTTTTTTAGGATCTATTGACTTTCTTATAACGCTATTTACTTTTCACGAAGTTAATAAAGATATTACGAAGGGTAAGTTATAAAGAATAACTTTCTAGCGGGGAATCTTTCTTCCTGAGTTCTTTCCATTTTTTGAAAATTGATAGATTGATTAGGTTGACAATAATAAAAAGAACCGATAAAAACCGGCATCATTGGATAAGTAGAATTCTTATACGTCTTAATGTCTGTCCTTACTCACTTAATATCACTTGGACGAAGCGAGCGTAGATAATCCCGTGTTATTTCGTTCGCGATCGTGCGAGTCAGAATTTTCGTCGTAGACATCGTCGTTCTACGTC
>NC_062196.1:5106756-5111756 GCF_912470025.1 Vespa velutina
CGTGTGCGATAAGAGACGTAAACATTTGCAAGACGCGCAAACGGCAATAACGTTTTGCCACCGTTTTCCATTGTAATAAAAAAAATGTTCATTGTCGCGCCCGTACACGTGTCTCTTCAATGTACAGATACGTAATTTTTCTCTGTACGTATGTTCTTTTTTCTTTCTTCCTTTCTTTTCTTCTTTTTTCTTTTGGTCTTTTTTCTTTCCTTTTTTTTTTCTTTTTTTTCTTTTTCTTCTCTTTTTGCCGATCAAATCGTATTTTTTGTTTCAGCCCTGAAGAACTGCCCGTCCGAATCATCGAACATGCCAACGCCGAACATCGGATTCTCGAAAGTACTTATATTTCGCTCGTTGCTATCATGATATACTAACGGTTTAAGTCCATTGTACGGAGCGCGAATATATTTTTTACAGTGCATACAATTCTTTCAGGCTATGTCCGGATTTATCATGATGATGACGCAACAAGGAAAATTATTGTACATATCGGAAAATGCTGCGGAATACCTCGGGCACTCGATGGTAATCACGATACGTATTTTTTTCTTCTCTTTTTCTTTTTTCTTTTTTCTTTTTTCTTTTTTTTTTTTTTTTTTTTTTTTTTTTTTTTTTTTTTATATGTATATATATACAGAATAGTACCGATGTTATTTAACTTTTTATCGAAGGATCAAGAAAGTCTCTTTATCGTTGTCAATGGAATAATTTCAATAGTATTTACAATCAATAGACACGATTCGTGAACAATTTTTTTCCCTTTCTTTCTTTTCTATCCTTTTTTTTTGTTATTTGTTTCTTTATTTTATATATATATATATATATATATTTATAATAACATAATTCCAAGTAATAATATATTGAAGGGATATTAATAAAACTTATATCATCTTGATTCAATGTATATAAATGGAATGAATAAATGGATATATTTACGATTGTAAAGATTATAGAATTAATGTTAATTGCAACGTGACGTACGGCTAAAGAATAATTAATTAATAATTAATTGAAATATTTGATTTCGGAATTCTTTCTAATAAATATTTTATTCTCCTTAATGAAATAATAATGTTATTTCTTTGTACGTCAGGGTTGCGTCAGGGTAATAAATTACAAAAAAATTTATATAATAAATTATTTTATTACGATACGATGATTATTATGAATTATTATAAAACATATGAAACATATTTTTATATACATATCTTTAATCGTACGTTCATTCAGGAGGATCTGCTAATTCATGGCGATAGTGTTTACGACGTGATTGATAAACAGGACCATATCGTAGTTCAAAATCAATTGGCAAGAAATAGTCCAGCACCAAACGATAGAAGGCTCTTCCTTTGTCGTATCAATGTATCAAGAAATTCTCGGAGACAGCTTCGTTTTGGTGATCAAAAGGTTAAAGTTCGTGAGATAATTTGATTCGTGAAATAAAAAAAAATTTATTGATATATTTATACGATTAAAAATGAATTCCTTAGGTCGTTCTCGTTGAGGGTCATTTTTTACCATTCGTTCCTGTTTGTAATCGTAATGAATTCGTTTTTCTGGCATCCTGTACACCGGTTGTTTTACCAGAAACTCGAGAGAGTATCGTTCAAGGGGCAACAAATATTTTTACTACGATTCATTCTATGGATATGAAGTACCTGCACATTGACAAAACGTAAGACGTTTTATAAATTATTATTAGAACAGATGAAATATTAAATGTTACAAGTTAATATAATTACAGGGCTGAAAGTCACATGGAGTACAATCGTTCGGAGCTCGTTGGTGTTTCGTGGTACAATCTCTTACATTGGGATTCGATACGAACGGCTTATTGCAAGCACCAAACAGGTAAAATTCTTTTAATCTGTTAAGTATATATATATATATATATTTTTTTTTTTTATTATTTATAGAAACTCTGTAAATATTTAATATCTTTTAGTTATACAATCGGATCAAGAACGATCGAGTACAGCATTATTGAGGTTACAAAGTCGTTCTGGAAGATGGTTTTGGGTTCATTGTGTTCTCCAAGTTAAGGAAACGTCGGAAGAGTGTCAGCATCCTATAATAGTATGCACCAATCAAGTATTAAGGTATGTTTATTTCGAATATTTATCTTGGATAATATAATATATTAATTCTAAGATATATCATTGCAGCGATCGAGAGGCTGAAGTAATGCGTTCAAGTTCATGGTTGTATCAGTATTCTTCTCAAGCTAAATTCACTTACGGTATATGTTCAACCGGTCAGACACGTGGCGTGCAATATACTGTTGGAACGCAAAGTAGTGGTTCACAACAACAACAGGAATATGTACGTTCGTCGTCATTGGGACATAGTAGCGACGCTGAACAATCCCCGTCGATTTGCAATTTGGATCAAGAATCTCATAGATCCACTAAGACGGAACCGGTCGATTATCCAAGCAGATTACCTTGGGACGATGTCGAACCGGTCGATATGTCCATCGGTAGTGCCCAAGAACACGATAACAGAAATCTACAGTTTCATTCTCAACATGGCAATCATCATCACGGGCTTGGACAATTCTCTGGTAGATACCATAAGTCCCATCAAAAAAGTTCTTTGCATTTGGCGGGATACAGAGCGAAGTTTGTGCAGTATCACGGGCAGTTTAGCAGTGGCACCGACACTCCGAAATATTACATCACCGATCTGGACAAGGAATATGGATGTACCGATCAGCGGTGGGTAAACGATGTTCTATCTTTCATTAGCGAGCAAATTCGTACGGTTGACGGTCAATCAGGTTTGATGTGATACTCCTTCCTGACGCGAACAGGAGTACCGTCCACAAACGACTCCCAACGAAAGTTTTACCAGCATCGATAACCGTTGGCTCGACCGCCGAGCCAGTCGAGTCCTCGACGGAACACTGGAGTTCCAGTCCAGCATGGTCAGACGCATTGCAGAGGGTCCCGGATGTGGTTCATCAGGAGCTAAGCCCATATATCACGACACCGACGACTCCTGCGGACACACCAGATTCCGATTTACATTCCGAGGCACCGATATTCAATTTCGACTGGGCCGGAGAACAACACGTGCCGAATTTGAAGATAACATTTCGTAGCTCGAATCACGAACCGAAAGATGTTCAGGACGTTCAACCTATTACTTTACAATTACCCCGTAGAAAGGGCCATTCCGGTGATGAGTCGAAGGACTTCGCCAAATGAATGTCCGTTTCTCTTTAGTTAGACCAATCTCTCTTTAATTTAACGACTTTCACGCGCCTGATATTCTTCGACGGCCATTTATATCTGAATATCTTTTTTTTTCCCATACGATTGTAGTTTATAAATTTAACGGTGCTGTGGATAACCGAGTATATTTTTCGTTAACTCGTTGTCAGCGATTAATCTAATCGGTGAAGAAGTATTGTTGATCTGTGCCTTTTAGATTTTAATGGTATAGTTCTCTTAATAAACGGACCAGCGTCCCTTTTGCTTGCTTACGATTCCTAAAAGAATTGTAGGCGCAAGCAAAGGTACATATGTCCAATTTAGGGCTCATTTTTAAGTAGGAATATTAGTACTTATACGCATTAAAAAACCGTGCATTTCATCGTGCATATGTAAAAGTATATTAATGCGATAATGCGAATTAATTATACGATTTTGCGTGAGAAGGGTGCACGATCGATTAATGATTAGAAGGACAACATACATTTTTTTTGTAGGTATAAAAATGAAAGGAGGGGGATAATAAGATCGATATGACAATAAAAATCAATGTATCGTTGCATAGTTACCTTATCACGAAAAAATATGGCGACGACGATGACCACGACGACGACCATGACGATTACTACTACTACTACTACTATTACTTCTACTACTGCTACTACTATTACTTCTACTTCTATTACTACTACTACTACTACTACTACTACTATTACTATGACGACAAAGAATCGCGAAAAAGCTTTTCTTTTTCTTATTTTTTTTTCTTTTTTTTTTGTACAACGTTTTACGCGAAACATCAGTATCCACAATTATAGATTTTTACGTGTAATTTATAGGATAGATTTTTCGCAACGTATTGCGAGTATTTTTTATGTAGACGTTCCTGAGCACCCAATGTATAAACGTACAATTTCTAATTAATAATGTTCGCGTATACAGTATCCTCTTATTCTCTCTCTTTTTCTCTCTCTCTTTCTTTATTTCTTTTATTTTCACTTCGCCTCTCTCTCTTTCTCTTTCTTCAGGAATTTTATATTATTAATTAGAAAGAAAATAATCATCAATGGCGTCTTCATTCAAAAGACTCGTCCTCATTTTAATTAAACTCCTTTCGAGTTTTTGATTCTAATTAGACGAGAGTAAACATTCATCAGTAATGTCTTATTTACTTAATTAAATTTTTTTTTTAAATAATCCTTTTCGAAAAGAAAATAGGATTTAATTGTCTTATACTCGTTATAAGATACTTACTTTATTGACGATTGAGGAACGTTCTCGCATACTACTGCCAATCAGAGAGATACATTATTTTTATATCTATTTATCCTTCTCTTTAATATCCCGTAGCTTACTATCGCATTTATTTTATTGTCCGTGCCATTTTGCTATTAGACAATTTTTTTGGTTTAGACAGTGCTCTCGTTAAATCGTTTCTCTAGTTCGAGTTTCTTTTTTCTCCCTCCACTCCCCTATCCTCCCCCCTAACTACCCTCTACCTACCACTTAGAAACAATGAATAGACTTCGAGGATGCGACGGATTTTCTTCGTACGATCACGTAATACGAGGAGAACGATGTAACACAACAACGATAATTCAGGCAAAACAAAAAGACACTTTACCTTTTCTTTCGTTCTTTTCTTTTCTTTTCTTTTTTTTTCCCATTTCTTTTTTTTTTTTTTTCCTTATTTTTCCATTTATTCATTTTATTTCGTTTCCCTTTTTTTTTTTATCTTTTTAATGTTTTTTTTATCTTTTTTTATCTTTTTTTCTTTTTTTTTTT
>NC_062196.1:5121756-5126756 GCF_912470025.1 Vespa velutina
ATATTTCAATTACTACATTTTTTAAATGTACATCGATGAGTGGCGGTTTCGTGTTAATACTCGATTCATCTTATCTCCCTCTCCCTCTCTCTCTCTCTCACTCACTCACACTCTTCTCTACGTATATTTTGCTTTATTTCTTCGTGTCTATTTTCTTCTTTTTCTTTTCTTTCCTCCCCTACCCTTTCACTCTCTGCCCCGCCACGTCCCGCCCCCTACCAACCCGACAGACCGAAGGAGAAGAACATCCCAATTTTTTTTTTATCTTCGTTCTTCTACTTCGCTTTATCGCTCGGACTACGGTATATCGTTTTCATATATTATATTTATATATATAATTTTCTTCGAGACTTAAATACTTTTTTTTGTGCGACTTAGCGTTTCACCCGCTCGTCCGTGCCGGCCTCCAAGATTTTTATAATCTTTAGAATTTCCAGAAACAAAACCCTTGAATGAGGATCACCTTTTTTTTTTTCTTAAATATATATATATATATCCCTATCTTTTTTTTTAATTTTTTCTTCTTCTCGATTTGTAAAGAAAAACCGGCTAAGATTTGCGGGATGTTTCGGTCTGATTTAATGAAATCAGTACCTGTATGTACGTATGTATGTATGTATATTACTTATGTATAAGTGTGTTACGTTTCACGTGGGTGTGTCTCTGAACGTTTTTGCGTTAATCCATACGTGGATTAATTTGTATTAATTACACATGTCTCTTTGTTAATGTACGCGTGTGTGTGTATGTAAGTGTACGTGTACATATGTGTGTGTGTGTGTGTGTGTGTCTGTGTTTACGTTTAATAATCCGAATACCTTGCACAAGGACAAGGAGGTACTAATAAAACACGTTTATGTCCATATGGCAGTATCCACGATTAGCGTTACTTTCAAAACTCGGAAATCGTGCTGCGTATTGATTGCCTCAATTAATTCTTCCTCGTTATTCTCAAATTTTTCTTTTAGGAGTCCATTAAGAATTAATAAATAGAGATAGATGAATAGATAGATGTATAACGACGAAAAAGGAACGAAATGAGTTTTTACTTTTAACAAATTTTCATATTTTCTAAAGTTCGATCGTTCTTCGTTTAAAAGAAAAAATTGATAAGTTCGACGAGTATATCTCGTCGTATTATACGATTTCTTCTTCTTCCTCTATTTTACTTGTTTACTTTTCTTTTTTCTTGTTTTTTTTATTCTTTGTTTTCCTCCTTCGTTCCTTTCCTACATTCTTCAAGTTTTACAATTGTTAAATATCCGTTAGGACTCCGAAAGATTGAATAGCAGGAGCAAAAGTAGCAATTGCAGCTGCTGCAATGGCAACAGCAGCAACAGCAACAACAGTAAGCAGCTCGATTTCCTCGTTCGATTCGTGCGCTCGAAGAGAAACAACACGATTAGAAAAAAGAAGATTCGCGGACTGGTTATTTTGGGGTACAAGGGGAGTGGTGGTGGGGAGTGGGGAAGAAGAGGTAGGTTATGGGGATCGAAGGGATTGGGTGTGGATTGCGAAGGGTTAAAAGTAATAAGAGAACGGTACGAGGCTTCGATGTAAACTCTTTTTCCCTTTGTCGGCGAAAGGAAATAAGTGTCGGAGTGGATATTAAGGACAATAGGTTTTGAGAGAGAAGAAGTACTTAGGGATGGGTTGCGGGTTTTCTTTTTCCCCTTTCTTCTCTCTCTCTCTCTCTTTTTTTTTCTTTTTTTTTTTTTCTTTTGTTCGTTTTGTTTTATCGAAGCACTCGTATTTACTGACATCATCCTCTATCGACCGCGGTTCTGTTTCTACTGTGCCACTTGCACTCAAGGATTCTCATATAGGTCCTTCTGAAGGCCGCATTGCACAGAGCATAACACATTGGATTCACAGTACTGTTGATGTAGCAAAGGTAATAGACAAAGTCCCACAATTGTTGGGGTATGTACCAGGTGCAGGCGGTGATAGATTTAAGGAGAACGAGAATGTTATATGGTGTCCATGTTATGATGAACGCCAATAAAATAGCAGATAATGTTTTAGCTGCTTTACTATCGGCCTTCTTTTCCTGTATCTTCTTCTTCTTCTTTTGATTAGGTTTATCCTTGTTAAGTATACCCTTGCTACTAGGTAATGTCTTCGGTATATTCTTTGCGTTCAATGGTATCCTTATATCCGGCATTTGTGAAGGTCGCCTGATCATAGATGACGGACTTGCTAAAGTCTCCTCGTCTTCTATCGTACCGTGTAACTGAAAGGTCACCGCTTCCTCGTGATACATTTTTATACTCGGCCGTACTTCGCTGTACTTGCTGCCACCGTTGCTCTCCCTCGTTGGAAGATTTATCACGATCGTGTAGACCTACGATGATAAATATAAAATGATAATTAATTACTTTTTATTATTTTCTTTAAATACATTTTTATGTCATTGTATATCTAACATCCTATTAATTCTTAATTAAAAATTATTATTATTATTATTATTATTATTATTATTATTATTATTTTTATTTTTTTCACCATCGAGAAAATTCGCGAGAGAAAAATTTATATTAGAAAATGTTATTATGTTATTGCTCTATTTATTTACGATCTTTTATTTTAAATGGATAATAGATTTAGGTTTATTCGATGATTACTTTATTGACGTATACCCTCTGTAAAGAAATTAATATCCATTTGTTTTTATGAATTAAAATTAATATTATGGGAACAGTATCGAAAATATGAAAATAATGGAAATGAAATAACGACAAGTTTTATCTTAGAATTTATTTCTCGGTAATGTCTCGTTTTAAAGATGGGGAAAAGAAGAAAAAAAAAAAAAAAGAAACACAGAAAAAAAAGAGACTCGAAGGAAAGTCAGGAAGAAAAATTTATTAGAACGGTAAGGATGCTGATCGATCGTTATTAACTTAAATATTTTTATCGGAAACTCGAGAGTACCTTGGTCGCGTCGATCGCAAATATCCAATATTACAAGGAAGGGAACCGATGTAGCGAGCACTTGTTTTAGCACTTAAATTAAGCTACGAACGAGAAGTTAATAATCCGTTGGATCGATAGTCGTCTAAGTAAACAGATTCGTCGGTCAACATATTCGTCAACGGACGAATCGCCGTTTAATAGACCGTTAATAGTCTAATAAATTTATACGTCGATTAGATTTACAGCCGGACAGATTAACAGATCGATGCTTGAGCAAAACGTACAGTGAAAAAGATATATTGGTACGGAGCCGATAAATTTGATTTTGTTTTATCTTTTTCCTCGGTATTCAGTGTAACTCAAGTACTTACTTATTTACTCGAGTACGTGTATCTGTGAAAGAAAGAAAGAAAGAAAGAAAGAAAGAAAGAAAGAAAGAAAGAAAAAAAGAAAGAAAGAAAGAAAAAACAAACGAATAAACAAACAAATAAACAAACAAACAAACAAACAAACGAACGAACAAACAAATAAATAAAAATGTAAATAAAAGGACGATCGTTCTGTAACGTTCCTACGTTTCTTCGAATAATTCAAATGGAATAAAATTTTTTCTTGCTGTACGATATTGGCACTGATTTGATTCGCGCATTTATTTACATTGTGCAAAAATCGTATAAAGAGTAAATCACGATCCAACTTCAAAACTATTTTACGATCGTTCCTATATCAACGAATACTTAATCCAATCTAAAAATTATGACCCTACGTTATAATATCTTTAATCGTAAAATGATCTGATTAAACATTGATAGAATCTTATTGACAGATCCTACGCGGTTATGTCATTGGAAATAAAATTAAATTAAATGTAAAAAAGAAGAAGAAGAAGAAGAAGAAAAAAGACTAAAAAAAAAAAAAAAACAAAGAAACAAAAAAGAAAATGAAAGCAAAAAATTATCAAGAAAGATCTTTGCGTCAAATTTTAGATTCTTATGGATTCTAATTTTTGGAAGGAAGAAAAAAGAAAAGAAACGAGGGTGAAATCAAAACGACGTACGGAGTCGCTAGAGATGCTTTTCGTGGAAAGTTCGCCAGATCGAGCAGGCTTTTTTGATTCTACGTGTTCTCCAGTGCCAATCGTCTTTTCGATGGTCAATGCCGTCGAATGCATGGCACTGAGGGAATCACATCTCGAGACTGTGCTTGTCAATGGTGTTTCCGCGGATAATGGCGTAAGTGTGTCCTCGTAACCATGAACTGTACGACTGCTTTCCGGTCCACAAACCTCCTCGTCATCCTCTTCGTCTTCGCGACCACTGTGCCACCACGCGATGCACCATAGTTTTAGCCACGTCCACGAAAACGGCCTGTGCTTCTGAAAAAACGAACGATATTTTATTATAAATCATTAATTATTATTTAAATCGTTCATTCCATTTATAGAAATTAATTATCATAATTTATTTGTGATCTCTAATAATGCATATATATATATATATATATATATATATATATATATATATATATATATATATTCTAGACGTTCGATTGAAAAAGAGTATTAGAATAATCGTAGATAAACTTTTAATGATACTTTTAAATGAACCTCCTCCTTTTTCCCCCTTTGAGAAAAAAAAAGGCAAAAAAGTTAATGGCAATGGAATAAATGTATACGGGATAAAAAAGGAATAAAATGAAAGATAACTTGCGAGTAAGCGAACGAAAAGGTTATTTAAAATGGGTATCTCGTTAGATTTCAACAAACAAACGATATATCGATGACGATAATATTCGTGTTAACAATTAATTGATAATTAATTAATATTGATTTAAATGATATAACGAAAATGTTTCTATTATGTCATGCTACGAGCCTTCTTTGGACAAATTTTTGATAAGATTTTATAACAAGAGAGACAGAGAGAGAAAGAGAGTAAGCAAAGGAAAGTCGGTCGTTCTAAAAAAAAAAAAAAAAAAAAAAAAAAAAGAAAAAAAAAAAGAAAAAAGAAATAAAAGAAAAAGGTCGGTCGTCTTGGCGAAATCAAAAATAGATTATTTTTATCGAGCAAATCCGAAGGGAATTGACT
>NC_062196.1:5131756-5136756 GCF_912470025.1 Vespa velutina
ACCGCGAGACTGAATAGAAAGTAATTCGAGATAGTTTGTAATTGCTTGTCGATCTTAAATGATATCATAACCATAATGTTGCCGATCACCGTAACGAGACTCAGGATGATCGCTACAATCACTATCCCAACTCTTTCCAATATCCCATACTGATATGGCTCCCCGCCGCAGTCAAGACCGTTGCTAACGTTGTAGGTGTCGTTGCTGGGTATCTCCGTCACCAAAGTTATATTCATGTCTGTTGGACTCTCCCGCACTCGAGTTCGGTGTCACCCGTGGACGCGCATCAACCTTCGAAACAAAAATCGATTTTTTTTTACGAGAATTCATTTCTCTCTCTCTCTTTTTTTTTTCTTTTTCTCCTTTTTTCTTTTCTTTACTACAAAAAAATCCCACATGTCAATTTACGTCAGATCGAGGGATCCAGAAACATGCTGGAGTGCATGAATGTATACGTGTCGGTGTTAAAATGAATAATTTTTAATGTTAAAAAAACATCTTTACGATTGCGTATAGTTTAAACGTACATAACGTACAGAAACGATAAGTATTAAACGATATAACGATAATTAATAAATACCTTTATAGATAACGATGAAGGAAACGGAGGATCTTAAAAAAAAAAAAAAAAAAAAAAAAAAAAAAAAAAAAAAAAAAAAAAGAAAAAAAAAAGAAAAAAGTGATGACAGCTTAGACGGCAACCTTAAATTCGATCCAAAATCGAAATCCGATTTCCTTGAGATCCAACTACATTATTATAATTCGAATATAGTGCTAAAAGTTGCCGTGTAATTTAATGTAAACTTTAAAACTCTCTTTTATAACTCTACTCCTCGGCGCGGTACGAATAAACTTTAAAGTGCTTTTAAAAAGGATAAAAAAAAAAAAAAAGGAAAGGAAAAGTAAAGGAGAAGGAAAAATAAAAAACAAAAAAAAGAAAAACGAGGAAACGGGTGCACGCGCGGAGACTATCGTTCTAATTTTCAACCTCTAATCATGACTCAACTCTTATCCATTCATCGTCATGAGATCGTCGTCTCGTTAAATCGTATTCTCAGAGGAAAAAAGGAAAAACAAAACAAAACAAAAAAAATATAAATAAAAAATCGAATTCGACATTCGAGTTAATCTCTTCACGGAAGAGAGAGAGAGAGAGAGAGAGAGAGAGAGAGAGTAACTTTGATAGTAGTCATATTGATCGTGGAGTTCGAATTAAGTTTTCTTTTATTAACATGGCTAAAAGGAAGAAACAAAATAGAAAAAAATAAAACAACAAACAAAAAAAAAAAGAAAAATGAAAAGAAAAGAAAAGAAAAGAAAAGAAAAAAAAAAGAATAATCATAGATATATCTATCTATTTAAATATTTTATTTGACAAGAATGAAAAAAAGAAGAGGAAGAAGAAAAAAAAATAATAATTTATTCGGATTATCTCGTCGAATCCTATTGGAATTCCTTTAATATCCAAAATACCCAATCGAATTTATCGTAAGAGTAAAAGATATGGTTGTTAGGGGATGGGGATGGTGTTGGATCGTGAACGTAAAAAATGTAAAAAGTAAATACTCAGGGGTTTTTAAGGATGATGCAAAAAGAGCTGAGATTTCGAAATGAAATATTCCAAAGATACGACAGAGGGAGAAAAGGAGGGAGGGAGGGAGAGGGAGAGAGAGAGAGAGAGAGAGAGAGAGAGAGAGAGAAGAAGGTGAAAAGGAAGAAAGAATATAGCAGGGCAAACGAGCTCAAACCTACCCTCGATTTTCGATTCTCAATACTCTCGATGCTCCGTTGGCCAAATAACAACCACCGGTAGCAAATTCTATTCTCTTATATCTTCTCTTTCACCTTTTCTTCTTCCTCTTCTTCTTCTTCTCCTTTCTCTTTTTCTTCCTCTTTCTCTTCTTATACCTTTCTCTAATAGTTCCTCGCTTCTTTCTCTTCCTCCTCCTCCTCCTCCTCCTCCTCTTCGACTTCCACTTCCACTTCCACTTCCACTTCCACTTCCACTTCCACTTCCACTTCCACTTCCTCTTTCTCTTCCACTTTCTTTTCCTCTTTCGTTACTTTCGCACGCTTTGCTTTCCTCGAGATCCAGCTCGAGTCGTTCCCAAAGAGAAGGTGCCACGTTTTCACCCTCCAGCCTGGTGGAGCTTGGATTTACCACTATTTTTCTCCACCTTCCCACCTTTCCAGCCAGCCTCCTCCTTTTTTAGCCCGGAGGGCCCCGAGCCCCTAATCATGCACGCATAAGCGCGAACGTTCTCAAGGAATCCGTGTGTGCACAAATACATTCACCTAATATTTATTCTCTTTTTATTTTTTTTTTTTTTTTTTTTTTTACAAACGTTAACCACCTCACACCGCACTTCCTCTTCTTCCTCTTCTTCCTCTTCTTCGTTCGATATACTTGATTCTTTGCCGCGTTTTTCTCGTATATGATTTTATTTTTTATTTTTACTTTATATTCACCTATTCTCTTCTTTTCCTTGTCTTACTATTATAATTCTTCTATTTTATTTCTCCTCCTCTTTTTTATACATTTCTTTTTCTTTAATTATCACCTTCATGAGCTTTCCTTTTCTTTGTTTTTTTCCATCTATCTATGCCCTTTTGTCTGTCTATCCGTCCGTCTGTCTGTCTGTCTGCCTTTCTCTCTCTCTCTCTCTCTCTTTCTCTCTCTCTCTCTCTCTCTCTCTTTTTTTCTTTCCCTCGGTTGTCCTCTCTTTCCGGCTGGAAAGGCAGCAGGGGGTCAACTACATCCCACGATGTCTGGAAATCTTCGTAGAGGCATCGAATCTACGATCAAAGAAGAAGGAGGAGATAATCGTTTTGTGATTTTGTTCGTTTTTTTTCTTCTTTTTTTTTTTATTTATTTATAGCTTATAAGAGAAATATATATATAAAATTATTATAATGTAAATTATATAAAGTTATTATTTTTATATATATATATATATATATATATATATATATATATATATAAAGTCGGGGGAAAAAAAAGGTTACAAAAATTGATTTTGTATATATTTTCAAAACGATTTTAAGATGCGATAACGCGAAGTATTAGATATATAGTCAGGTCGAATATTAGGTCTGGCTTTGGTCACGTTGTCTACAGTAATTCGTGGTCTGTTCCATTTAGAATCGCGAGTGGCTCTCGTCATTGTGGTTTTCTCAACGAGAGAAACGCGCTTAAGGGATCTCGATTTAAACAGGGCGTATAATTCCCGGATTTCACAGAGGAAAGGGACGGGAGGGTAGAGGGAGGTGGGGTGGGGTGGAGGGCTCGAAGAAATGGACGAGATTTTTCTATTTTCTATTTTCTTTTTCTCCTCTTTCTTTCTCTTCCTTTCTTTCTTTCTTTATCCCTTTCTTTTTCCTTTTTTCCTTTTATATCATCTCAAAATTTCCGTCCTTCTACGAAATAACGCAATTTCGAAATTTATTTCTTTGCAATCCGATAAAAAAAGAAGAATAAAAAAAAATATATATTTTCATTGAGTCGAGTAATTTTTATGAGAATGAAAAAAATGTTCCCTCACATTCCTCTTTTCGATAAACAAATAAATAATATGTAAATATTATTTGTCGAGTTAAGATAGTTATTCAATATTTTCATTAAATACAAATTATTTTCGTGTTCTCGATTGATAGATTAAATTGTTATTTAGAATAGGATAAGTTTATATAATTCTATACATATAGCATTGTGCATATTATACGTTTCCATATTAGTGGAATTAATTATTATAGTTTACATAACGACACGTGGCATTATGATTTTATTTTTTGTCATAATGAGTTTAGAGATGTCAATACCTTGCACATTGAGAGAAAGAAAGAGAGAAAGAATGAGAAACAGAAGAAGAGAAAGAGATAGAGAGATAGAGAGAGAAATAAAGACAGAGAGAACGAGAGAGAGAGAGAGAGAGAGAGGGAGAGAGAGAGAGACATAGAGAGAAAGGTAGAGGTTTTAGTTTACGCGCATTGCATAATGGCGAATAGCCGACGTTGCGGGAAATTAAGTTACTTGAGTTCCACCATTAGTTTTACACTACCAAAATCGCTTTAAAATCAGAGAAAGAGGACTCGCTCAGCTTTTAACACGGGTCCTGTATGTATGTATGTATGTATGTATCTATGTATGTATATATGTATAGCTATGTGTTACCAGCTCTTACCTTTATTTCGGTACGGCGAAATTCTTTTGAGCTCGTAGATTTAGATGGCACTCACGTACCTTTTAATATTATCTACTTTCTGAATATTTGAGTGCCATGAAAAAAAAAGAAAGAAAGAAAGAAAGAAAGTAAGTAAGAAAGAAAGAAAGAAAGAAAGAAAGAAAGAAAAAAATATTCCACTCTTTCTTCAAAATTAAAAATTATTACGAAAGATAAGGCCCAAATTTAGATCCATTGTTATATCCAAAATATCGGCTTGATTTACAAATTGTTATGAAATGAAAAACTCTTAGGTATCGATGATTGAACGATCATTTAAATGATTACTTACGTACGCATGTATATACATATATATATATATATATATATATATATATATATGTGTGTGTGTGTGTGTATGTATGAGTGCGTGTATATTATGTATGTATATCTATATACAAAATTGTCAACGCATGATAACACGAAGTTCGATCGAAATCGTAATTAATTCATTAGAATGTTTCTTCTGTAATTGTCGACAAAGCAAATCCACGAGTCTTAAAAAGAATTAAATAAATTCAACAATTTAATTTCTACGACGTTGATTGTGTTTTTCGTTTCTTCCTACGTTCGTATCCATATTGAAATAAAAATTGAAATAAAGGGACAGAGAGAAAGAGAAAGAGAGAAAGAGAGAAAGAGAGAGAGAGAGAGAGAGAGAGAGAGAGAGAGCTATTAAAATCAAAAAAAAAATAAAAAAGAAATTACGAATATTGTACATTCGATCAAACGTAAGTACCAATTGAATTGATACACATATATTTATGTACTTATATTACA
>NC_062196.1:5139256-5156756 GCF_912470025.1 Vespa velutina
TGATCTCGTAAAAGGAATTTTTTTTTTAAGAGGAATTGAGGAAGGATTGGAAGACTGTGAGGAAGAAGAAGAAGAAGAAGAAGAAGAAGTAAAAAAAAAAAAAAAAAAGAAAAAACAAAAACGTAAAATATTAAACAAGTATTCGAACCTACTCGATAATCATAACTGCATATACTTCATTGAACATGATACTGCTGCTCGTTATTCCAACCAATCTGTGAATCCAAAACTCGTTTTCTTCTTGTTGCCAATTTTGCCGCTACTTTAACCTTTGTCGTACCTCTTCTTGTTCTTGATTTTGTCGTTGCTTTTCTTGTTGTTGTTGTTGTTGTTGTTGTTGCAGTTGTTGTAGTAATAGTAATAGTAGTAGTAGCAGTAGTAGTAATAGTAGTAGTTGTTGTTGTTGTTGTTGTTGTTGTTGTTGTTGTTGTTGTAGTTGTTGTTGTAATAGTAGTTGTTGATTATGTTCTTCCTCTCGTTGGCGATGCGGTAGGTGCACGGAAAGGTGCATGTTGCGCCTGGAGTGCAACACGTATACCTCTCCGTTAAGCGAGCATGGCATGCTCGCTGCCTGTAATTATAGGACAACACGAGTGACATTTAAATCTTACAATGAACGCAGACGTATCATCGATACGAGTGATTCACGATGTGGCTCCTGACTTTTACATTGCTAAGCAAACGCGTCGTAATGCCCTGATTTTCGAATAAAGAGAATGCGACAGACCAACAGTGTACTCTCTCTCTTTCTCTCTCTTTCTCTGTCTGTCTCTCATTCTCTTTCTCTTTTTCTCTCTCACGTTCGCACGAATGACAATAGGATTGACTTTTATTATTTATTTTTCATATATAAAGTTGCGTCCTATACAAGATGAAACTGAACTACTACGTTATAACTATCGAATTGTTAATCTGTAATGTCGGCTATTTCGTTGATTTGTATCACTTAAAATGCCTCCTCTCGAAAAGTTCGCCTTCGATCGATCGATCGATCGATCGATCAAACGATCAGATCACGAATTCATGCCATTCAGGTGATCGAACTTAGTCTATGACTAGTTTGCACGAGTATTTTCACGATGGAAATTAGATTTTCTTTTAAGAGTTGGAGTGGACTGACGTGAAAGTGGGGATGGGTTGAGGTTTGGGGCAGAATGAGGAGAGGAGAAGGGGGGTGCGGAAAGGGATGTAGAGATGGTTGCAGATTTGGAGCAAGAGAAGAGGACGGAATAAATTTTATCATAAAAATTCATGCGAAAATAAATATAGAAAAGTGACGTGTTATCGTATTGTGTTATGATCGAACGATAAAAACGTGTTCATAGGTTCATTTAAAATTTCATTTAATAATTATAGGCGAGTTCACATTTGGATAAACGAGTTAACGAAAAATTGTGATAGAATACTTTTCGTTAAGGCGAATAATAATAAATTTTGAAATTTGAAATTTCCGATATACATATATATATATGTATATATCGTTGATTGGAATAAATTTTATCGTTTCCGATCAAATCAGCAGTTCGAATGATATTTTTTTTTTGCTCGAACCTTTCGATCTCGAATCCCTCCCTTTCTCACTTCCTACCCCTTTTTTTTTTCATACGTAAATATTATGTTTACTATATTTACGATTTGTACTTCGAATGTATCTCGATAAAGTTCCGTAGAGACGATCGATATTCGGATAATCGGGACACTCCGAGTGCGTGCAACGAATCGTGATAGCATAACGATCGTTCCATATTCTGCTTATAGATTTGGGAAATTGGAGGTAGGAGAAGAATGGTCCACTTTTTTTTCTTTTTTGTTTCTTTCTTTTCTTTTCTTTTCCCTTTTTCTTTTTTTTTTTTTTCTTTTGTTTTGTTTCGATTTTACAAGCCGCGTTTTTTTCGCCTAAGCGAAACAGATAAAAAAAAAAAAGAGAGACAGAGATAGAGATAGATAGATAGAGAGAGAGAGAGAGAGAGAGAGAGAAAGAGAGGGAGAGAGAGAAGAGGGGAGGGGGAAAAATTCGGGGATATCTCTGGGAAAATTGGAAAACGAATTTGAAAGTTGTTAAAATATATATACAGATCGTTGATTTAAAAACAGGATTTGTATCTTATCAGCCGATGGCCGATGATCATTGGAATGATCTTGAAAAAATATTCGGTCAGAAGGTACGATTCGAAATAGGATCGAGAGCATTATATATTAGAAATAAAATAGATAGGTAGAGAGAGAGGGGGGGGGGAGGGGGAGGCGGGGAAGAAAAAGGAAAACGGGAAACAATATTCCCGTGCATTTATTCCGTGGATCGTTTGGTGCATCAAGAAAAAATGAGGGAGGGAGGAGCGGCGAGAAAAGAAAAGAAAAGAAAAGAAAAGAAAAGAAAAGAATAGAAAAGAAAAGAAAAGAAAAGAAAAAAGGATCAATGTAACGCTGTTATCGCGGAATGAAAAAAATAAGAAAAAAGAGGGAAAAGTAGAAGGAAAAAAAGAGAGAAAAGGGAGTAAGAAAGAAAAAAAAAAGAAAAAAGAAAAGAAAAAAAAAAAAAAATAAAAATGGTCATGTTTGTTGGCTTGTCCGTATTAAACTTTCAATATAATCAAAGCTTGTTTCGCTTCCTTCGCGCGTTCCGGAAAAGTGACCACAAATAGTCAAGGCGAGTTGAATAAAGCCGCACGCGATATTTACATAACTTCATGATTGTCTTCTCTCGACTCGCAAGATCGACGCGTTCGCTCGTTCTCTTGTTCGCTCGTGCGCTAACAAAACATGCTACCGCCTCTCGAACTAAACGTGAAAAGTTGAAAGTAGTAAAATGAATTCAGTGATTACGGTCAACCGGTCGGACGTGCTAAGAACGGTAAAGCTAGTTTTCCTTTCTCTCTCTCTCTCTCTCTCTCTCTCTCTTCTTTTTGTCTGTCTTTTCGTCTTTCTCTTTCTCTCTCTCTCTCTCTTTCCTTCTCTCAAAGTATTTTCCCGAGCTTCATAAAACTTGATAATTCGCGAGTAACTTTTTTCGCGAGTAACATTCGTAAAAAGAATGAGCAAACGTACGACCGCACATTAGTTCATTTTCAAAACCTTTGCTGCGATCTTTTGTCGTTTGTTAATGTCATCAAAAAAAAAAAAAGAAAAAATACATATATATATATATATCTATTCTTTAAAATGTAACGTCACAAATTTCTACGAAATTACATCTTAACTCTTTCTATCTGCTCACACATCCGTACTTTTTCGCGTCTAATAACACTTTTCGTAACCTCCTTTTCTTTCGTTCCTCGTTTTAAAAATTCGCATTTTCCTAAAATTCGAGATGAGATACAAAGAGAAAAAAGAAGAAGAAAAAGATAAATAAAGAAAAACAACAAAGAAAAGGCGAACAAAAGTTGAATAAGTCGTATGAATCGTATGGGAATAATTTTCTTTTTCTTTTTTTTTTTTTTTTTTTTTAAGTCAACATCTCACGCCAACGATATCTCGTAAAAATTGAAAATACATAAATAAATATTGTATTAATATTAGAAATGAATAGAAAAGGATTATTATTTCGTTGAATTAAATGCGATCGGTAAGTAAGTACTTAGATAAGTATATATGTATATGTGTAATACATGCGTATGTATATAAATCGACAATGTGAACGAAGATAAGGATGAATTGTTAATCAATAAAAATTAATTAGAGAAAATCAATTAAACGAAAGAATTTTCTACGGTGATAAGAAAAATATAAGAAAAGTTATACGATATATCAGAACGATAGGATTATCGAAGAAATAACGTAGAATTAGGGAGTTCAACGTATAAGAATCAGTCACATGGTGCACACGTAAAAAAAAAAAAAAAAAAAAAAAAAAAAAAAAAAAAAAAAGAAAAAAAAAAAAAAAAGAAAAAAGAAGTAGATTAAAGGGATGAACGAAAGAAACGCGGGGGTGTTTATACGACGAGGGATGAATACGTTCTAAGGGACGTAAAAGTATTATAAAAATGATTCAATTAGTAAAATCATTGAATTACATTGGTGGGATAAATTTTCACCCTAAGTTTATAATTACGTACAAATATAAGGGAACATGGTTGAAAATTGATAGCAATTGCTATTACCGATAAAATTCATTATTCTCTCTCTCTCTCTCTCTCTCTCTCTTTCTCGTTTTATTTGTCTCGCATTTGTAATTTTGAGATCAAATATACCGTTTAAAAGGTATATAAAAATTGTATCGTTTTGTTGTTCATCGCGTATCTCATATAAGATATCATACGAAAAAACATTTTTTTCAATCCATTCATTTATATATATATATATATATATATATATATATATATATATATATATGTATATATATTTCATCTATATTTTGTTTAAATTTTATATAATCTCTTTTTCTCGTTCCTTCGTATTTTTCTTTTTTTCTCTTCTTTTTTTTTTTCCTTTTCTCTCCTTTTTTTTCCTTTCTTTTTTTTTTCAACTATATACGAGAAATCGAACGAAGCAAGCGCAAGCAAGCCAAGTTAACTTACTTTCCTTCCCGGTTCTATAACAAAGCGCGTTTCTATCGAAAGTTCAGCTACGTACTCGAGCATTTTTTACACTCTCTGAGCTCGGATGGAGATAATGGTCGAGGAGTAACGATCGAGCTCTCGTTTTTGTTTCCTTTAAAAACATCGACATCGGAACCGGGATAATTTTGTTTCGACTACGAGAAGAGACAGCCCAGAGAGCTCGTTCTTCTTTCTTTTTTTATCTTTGTTTTTTCTGTTTTTTTCTTTTTTTTATTTTCCTTTTTTCTTTTTTCTTTTTTTCTTTTAGGAGTACGTAACTGTCAGAAGACGATAACCTAATTTATTTTTTTTTCTCGTGGTTCGAAACGATAAAAAAGGAAATAAAGGATAAAACAAATAGAAAATAGAAATAAATAAGAGAGAGAGAGAGAGAGAGAGGGGGGGGGGGGGGGTGGGAAGGAACAACGATTTAATAAAAATTTAATTCGTTAATACAGTATAATATTGTTTATGTAGCGATATTATCTATAACGATACGATCAAACGCAGATGTTTACTGTTAGTAATACAATCTTCATTATTATCTTAGTAAATCATTGAAACGAACGATAAATTTTGAAAAAGAATCTCTCTCTTTCTCTCTCCCTCTCTCTCTCTCTCTCTCTCTCTTTATCTGTTAACGTTTCGACTTGCAAGAAATTAATCAATGAAAATAATTAAATCCATAAAGCCTAAAATAATAATCCAATGAAATTAATCAATCATCTATGAACAAAAGACATTTTTTTCTTCGATCGTTGGTTGAACAAAAAAAAAAAAAAAAAAAAAAAAGGAGAAAGAGGAAAAGAAAGGAAAAAAAGAAGAAAAAAATAAAACGACATTTTAAGCACGAAAATGTAAGAGAAAATTTATAAAATATAATAAAGAGGAACGTCTTATTTTACTCATAAGTAAAATGTGGGGTTTTTTTTTTTTTCTTTTTTTTTTTAAAGGCTTCTACATATAAAAGAAGAGAGAGAGAGAGAGAGAGAGAGAGAGAGAGAGAGAGTATGTGAAATAAAGAAACGTGCGCAAAGAAAACTGAAGGGAAAAGGATTCGTTGAAAAGAAAAAGAAAAGGAAAAGGAAAAAGAAAAAGAAAAAGAGAAAGAAAAGGAAAAAAGAAAAGAAAAGAGAAAGAAAAAAGAAGAAAGAAGAAAGAATGAGAGATGCTCGAGAAACTATTCCTCTACGTCTTTTCTCAACACCGCTCGCTTTTACGGATTCGCATGGTCCCTCTTTTAACGTACGCACTTTATCGATCGTACGTTAGGTAAGGTCGGAGCACCTATATTCATTCTGGAAGAAAGAATGAGTGAGAGAGACAGGCATATATATATATATATATATATATAGAGAGAGAGAGAGAGAGAGAGAATGAGAAATCGAATCTCAGGTTCATGCTTCGAGCTCGTAATAACGCGTTTTATAACTTTTTTTTTTTTTTTTTTTTTTAACACGTTTCGTCGATGAAACATAAAAAAATAAAAAGAAATAAAAATTGTTTTCGAATTAATCGTGACCATTAGATATTTATATGTATTCGTACGTATGACGTGTAGATACATATGTTTGTGTGTGTGTGTTTGTGTGTGTATGTTTAAACGGGCCGCGCACATCTGTTGGTTTCTCTTTGAACAAAGAAGAGACAAGCCTTTTGTTTATTCTACGCGAAACCAATTACTAGCTTACGAAGTTGTTGGATGGAGCATAACGGGGGTGGTGGTGGTGGTGGGAATGAAGATTGAGGATGGGATTGTTGGAAGTGAGAAGGGTGAGTTGGGAAAAGGGATAAATCTCGTCCTAACCTTGATCCAACGATTATGCACAGCTCGTAATGATTAATATTAACTAGGACATATCTAAGGATAAGTTTTGAAGTCCTCTAAAACATAAGACCTACTTGTTTATATACGGTATATAAACAAGTATCTATATATATATATATATATATATATATATATATATATAAGTATGTATGTATGTATGTATTTCTATATAGTCTTTGTATATGCTCGCCCTTTAAGAAGTATTAACATGAGACCTTCGATTTTTAACCGTGCAATGCGTTCGATCAGGTTGAAAGGAATAGTGATTGGTCGGAATATTTTCATTCCTGTTTTGTTTTTCTCTTTATCTCTCTCTCTCTCTCTCTCTCTCTCTCTCTTTCTCTTTCTCTTTCTCTCTTTCTTTAAAAAAATCAACTGTTTTATATTCTAAACATTCATCATTCTTCTTTTCCTTTTTTTTTTCTTTCTATCTTTTTATTCTCTCTTTTTGCTTTTTATTTTATTATTTTATTTTTTCAAATATCCCACTCTATCTTCCAAACAACATGTCACTTTCTATTCCTATTTATTTTATATGATTAAAATAAAATAAAATAAAATGAAGTGGAATGAAATGAAATGAAATGAAATGAAATGAAATAAAATAAAATAAAAAAAAAAAGGGGAAATAAAAAAGAAGAAAATAAATAAAAAATCACTTTTCAAAGCATACGCACTTTTACGTTTATTTGGACGTTGTAATGCGTTTACAAAATAATATTAATTTCTAAAAGTAATAAAAAGATTTGTTAAAACGCGTTTCACTTTAACGTTATACTTTTCTTTTTTATTATTATTATTATTATTATTATTATTTTTTTTTTTCCCCTTAACGAAATCATTTCTCACAAAATCCTTGAATTTCGTCGCGTTAATTAAATTTAACTATAGCGATACACGTTTGAAAACGTTTTTTGAATGTGAAATTGAAAAAAGAAAAAAAAAAAAGAAAAAGAAGAAGAAAAAAGAAAAATATATAGTTTGCGAGATAGAAATGATATGTAAAAAAAAAAAAAAAAAAAAAAAGAAAAAAAAATCAAATGGATGGCTGAGTGGGAGAAAAAGGAGAAGAAAAAGAAAAAGAAGAAAATGCAAAAAGATAAAAAGAAAGAGGAAGAAGAAGAAGAAAAAGGAAAAGAAAAAAGAAGAAGAAGAAAAAGAAAAAGAAGATTAGTCGATACTGAATTTTTAAAACGATTAATATATCTAGATTAATTAATTAAACTTTCAAATAGAACACATTCTACGGATTGATTTAGTTATCACGAGAGGAGTCTGAGTGAAATTTAGTCCGTTTAGGTTGCTTTTAATTCTTAAAAAAGAAAAATCATCAAAAGAAGCCAAAAGAAAAAATAAATAAATACCATGAGGAAGGAGAAATTGAATAAAGAACAGAGATACTATATTTTTTATTTCTCCATCTCCCTCTCTCTTTCTCTCTCTCTCTCTCTCTCTCTCTCTCTCTCTCTTTCTTTCTAATTAAAATACGCGAGCATCGTGAATAATAATGAGAGTACGAGTAAAAGAGAAAGAGAGGTTTGGGTTCGAGTGGAGGCAGCTTTTCGTCGATTCATAGCCGTTCGGGTTTCTATTAATTTCTACTTTGAAATATCGTATGTTTCGAGGATCCTCCTATAGGAAATTATGAGTTTGAAGAAAATTGAAAAAGTTCGTGTCGCCAAGGTACCGAAAGATTCATAAAAGGGATAAAAGTATTAATGTACGATTTCTTTCTCTCTTTTCTTTCTCTCTCTCTCTCTCTATCTCTTTTTGTTCTCTTTCTACGTTTTTTTCTTTTTTTTTTTCTTTTTTTTTTTTTTTTCTTTTTTTTTTTTATTCCTTTTGCGTGCGTAGATATCAAAGTAAAATTAATTATTCTTCGTTACCGATCATTCTAATTTCGTCGTTCTATATTATTCGACATTTGTTCATTAAACTTTCCTCATTTTATCTATTATTCCGTACTACTTTGGAAAATATCATAAGTCATTCTTTCTCTTTCATATTAAATGTTTATACATTTTCTATAGACTTTCTATAGCGTTGTAATATTAAATAAGCGTTATATATAATGTGTGTGTGTGTGTGTGTGTGTATCTGTGTGTTACACGTACATATGTATACATATATATACGGCTTTTTTTTTTTTATATTCTGTCCCGTGTAAATACATTGTTTTTATGTGCATTGTCTTAATACGAACAATTTTAACGTAAATGAAAGAAACGTGATATATTTAATGTAAGACAGATAAAAAAAATATGAAATACATGTGTACGTCAAAATATAAAGATTTGTTTATAAAAAGTTTACGTCATTCATTATTCATCAACATTAATTTATTTCCAACATTAATTTAAAATCATGGATAAGAAAGATATATTTCACATAGGTGTATTGGAGTCTTAGAAAAAGAATTTAAGATTTTGAATTGACTTTATGAAAAAAAGATGATGAATTTGATAAAATTATTAATGATTTCTTTCATATCGATCAACCAACTCTAGCTTTACGTATTTCTCTTAATTTTTCATAACGTGCAAATATAAAAGAAAAAAAAAAAAAGAGAAAAAAAAAAAGAATTATCAATATTTACCTTATACTCATTAATATTTTAATGTTTACAAATGGCGTTATTCTACATATCTTTCTTTTACTAATAAACGAATTTAATATTTTTTCAGATTAAACGTATCGTTTAATATAGATTCTATAATAATTCCTGTTCATTTTTTACATTCTTGAAATGCAAGATAGATAATATTATTATATGTATTTATAACATACACAGTTCCATTGTATTTATATCAGAAAGATCGATTAGAACGTATCAATTGTTCATACGGTTATTATTCGTCATTTTTTTTATGTTCTGATTTAAAAAAAAAAATTATTTTCACGATGACCATAAAATGATCCGTAGATCATAAACCGTATACGTGATATTTGATCAAGTGGGATCGTTTTAAAAATGAAAAGATATAATTAGAGTTTTAAAACTTAAATATTTGGAATGGGAAAGTCGTGAGTTGATTTTTTTTTGAGAGCACCTATTCGAGCGCATCGGTTTTTTTTTCTTTTCTTTTCTTTTCCTTTTTTTTTTTCTTTTTTTTTTTTTATTTACACGACGCGCATAAAATAAAAAAGAAACGTCAAGATTGATTAATTTTTTCGATTGATAAAGGAACATCAGTGAATTGTCGTAATTTATTTTAAATTATATCTTACAGATTTTGATAAAACAAATGAAAATAATCGACAAGTGTTGTTTCGTCTTATTTACTTTAAATAAATTTTCAAAACAACAATCCTAAATGGTAAAAGTTGTTATGTTTTCTTTTTTTTTTTTTTTTTTATCCTGTATCTCATTAATTAATGAGATAGATAGATAGAAAGAGAGAAAGAGAGAGAGAGAGAGAGAGAGAGAGGGAGAAATAACAAATAGATTGCAAAATTTATTGAATTATTAATACATGTGATAAGTATATTAATTGATGGAATTACGAATTATTGAAAATGCGCTTCTCTATATATATTGTTTAAATTTAGAAAGAAATTTAATAAAAAAAAATTTATCGTTACGAAAAGTCCATATATATATATATATATATATATATATATATATATATATATATATAAAAGAAAAAAAAAACAAAGCAAAAAAAAATAGAGACCCAATTGTCTTTTAAAATAAACGAGTGCATGCATAATTCAATATATTTCGTTTCGTCGTTTCAAATTAGTTTTAAGAAAACTATTCAAATGTTATATTTTATTAATTTTATTCATTGTCGTTGATTTTTGTTTGGAGCTAAAGAAAAAAAGATAAAGAAAGAAAAAAAAAGAAGTATAAAAGAAAGTTTACAACTTTAGGAACGATTTTCAGCAATTAAAACCGATTTACCGTAGATAAAAGAAAATTTATTAAAAATGGCCGAAATAATTTCATGCTTCGATGTTCTTTCTAAGCATTTTATAATTAGCTTTATTAATAGTATTATATATATATATATATTCTCTTTAATTTGAAGTCTTAAATCTTTGTTTACATACGAAAAAAATTACGCATAAATAATAACGCACGAAACTGATATCATAATAAAAATAAAAACTATTATTCGTTATAAATACGATCTGTGATATAAATTAATTGGAAGATAAATTTTAATAGAGAGAAACGTCGTTTGAAACTACAAAAACGTACTATGTTTATACGAACGATCAAGAAAAATGATTTGGAAATGAGCCGTGATAAGCATTTATGATGGGTATCAATCGATAAAGATGCATCCTTCCGTTATCTATTCACTATTCGAATCCGACCAATTGAGCAATCCCGTTATATTTGATTTTCTACAGAGCAATTTGTAATTTCGTATATTCGAAAAAATAATCGTCTCTTTTATCCATTCTATTTTACATATGTTACATCTATTATCTACAATATATTCGATTAAATTCGAGACAACGGCTCGTGTGATAATGACGCTAGAAGGAGAAGTTTGACGGTGTTAAAGGTAAAAAAAATATAGAGAGAAAAAAAAAGAAAGGAGAAAAAGAAAAAAGAAAAATTTGAATTCAATATTGGAGGAAAAAAAAACAAATGCAAATTGACAATAGAAAAAAATGATGGGCGTTAAGAAGCGTGTAAAAACGTTACAAACATGCCAATTATATATTTAACAAATAATCACATCGAATGCGTCCTTTGTTATTCCGTATATTATATATATATATATATATATGTCTGCTTTTTCAGTAAAGCTGAAAAGTAGCAATCGCAGAGAAATTACAAATCGTCCTAGTTTTATCATCCTTCCGCTTTTTATTCTTTTTTTTTTCTTTTTTTCATTATTCTCTTTTCAACTCTTCGCTTTATTGGACGAACGGGATAAAACGAAAAAAAAAAAAAAATAAAAAAGAAAAAAGAAAAACAACAATATATATTTCCGAAGGGACGATATTAAATATTCAACAATAACATATTTAAGTTCTCATTTAACGCCGAACACGCGTTTCTCATCGTGCAAATTCAGTAGCAAAATCTTTTTCATTGGATACTCTCTATTTCTTGTACATATGTCGACGCATTGTTACTGCATCGTATTGCCCGTTCGTGAATGAATTTAATGGAGCAACGAAAATGATACGCATGTATGTATGTATGTATGCATGTATGCATGTATTTACGTATGTAGATCATTTTTTTTTCTAACAAGTTTCGAGCTGTTAACTAAAATCGTTACGAAGAAGATTCTCAGCGTTGAAGCCATTAAACAAAAAAAAAAAAAAAAAAAAAAAAAAAAAAAAAGAAAATAAAGAAAAAAAAGCAAAAGAAAAAAAAATCAAGTAAAACGATCGAGTAAAATCTCAATAAAAATCTTATTATACATTATCGACGTAAAATACTTTAACGTCTATGAGTTTCATAATGGTTTGATACTTTTCTCTTTTCTTCTTTTTTTTCCTCTCTTTTTTTCTTTTTTACATTTTATTCGATTAAATTCGAGACCATCTTCCTCGATAGCGAGCGAAAAAAGAGAACGTTTAGCACAGCGTAAAAATAGAAATAAAGAAAAAAAAAGAACGAAGAAAGGGAACAAAAAGAAAAAATGTGAATTCGATATCGGAAAAGAGATCGTCGATTCTATTTTTTTTTATTCTTTTCCGTCGCCATCACGAATCTCATTGTGGACGAGGAGAAAGAAATGTCCACATGCATCCGTACTTTACGAAAGCATTAATAATAATATTAATAAAAACAGACGATCAATTTAAAAAAAAAGAAAATATTACTTTCTTGATTTAATTGCAATAACAAAAATATGTTTCGTGAACTTTCTAAGATATTTCAAGTATAATATAATGATATTAATCATGTTAATATTATTTTGACCACTTAATGATAATTATAGTCAGACAATCGATGGTTATAGTGTTACTGAACGCAAGTAGGTAACTTGAACTTTTTTAGTTAGTTTCGGCCCCTCCAAAATTAGTCCCACCCCCTTACAAAGAAAACTATGCACCTTTCAAAATTGGGCCCACTCTCTCTAAAGTTGGCCTTACTTTTAGTCTAATTACTCCGCCCATTAAAAAAATTAGATCCGCCCCCTTGGAACTTGGCCCTGCCCCCTATGAACCCCCTTCAAAGTTGGCCCTGACCCGAGTCTATTTAAACCTACACCACTTCTCCAAAAATTGAAACTGGCCCCTTAAAAAGTTAGTCCCGCCTTCTATGAATTTGTCCCCGCCCCCTGTTTAATCAGAACCGCCCATTACAAAATTGGCTCCACCTTCTACAAAATTAGACCCGCCCACTTCAAATGGAAATAGACAGAAGTTGAAATCATTTGCGTTCTTATTTCATCCAGTAATAACAGTGAAGATGATCAGTATGATAAATAGTGATTTTGTTTGGAAACAGGGAAATCATACACTAAAAATAATTTTTTCGTCACAAGTGGTGCGTGCAACCGTCAACACAGGAGATATGTCTGGTAGCGAAGTTTCTCAATTGTTTCACAATGACGAATTACTTCAAAAATTATACTGGTGACAAATACGAAGCTACAAAGAGAAACTTTATATAAATTAAAGAGGATAAACTAAAAATTATATACAGAGTTAAATATTTTAATGAGTATAATTCAAAAATGTGCTATACGAAGTTATTGCAGTATAGATAAAAGCATGGAAATTCTATATTTCAAGAATATTATGCCGCGCAAAAATTTCCTGAACGTTACCGTAAATTTACATTTTGGTAGCAATAATTATAATTTTAATGATCCGTTGATAAAAATTAAAGATGTTTGATGTTTATTAAAAATTTCATACGTATTTATAAATCGCACAAAAATATTTCCATCGATATAAAAACCGTTTATATCACATAGAATTTATTCGGACTAAATTCAAGCGAAACTTGTGTTATCAAATTTTATAAATCATGTAATTCTCAAAGAAGATATATACCTATCTTCAAAATATACTTTGGAAAAGGCTTAATATTCATGAACTGTGCAAACAAATATTAAATTTAATATGCAAACAAATATTAAAACTTTGAAACGAACAGCAATAATAAATTATAATAAAAACATAAGTGAAATTGATATAGGTTATCGAATGTTAAGTAAATTTCACACAACGCGCAAATGTAAGAGAGCATATAAAAAAAAAAGAAAAATAAATAAATAAAAAAGAAAAAAGATATTTCTTTTTTATATTAATTTACTATAAAATAAAAAAAATAAGGGAGTGAGTCGTCGTTATCGTCTTTAAATGATTCCATAATAAGGTGGGGACGCATTAGTCGACACTTTCCCACAAGTATAACTCAAACGAAGGCAAAGGGAATAAAAACATCAAAGCGATGCCAATCATATGTATGCTTATCTAAATCCCTTTTTAAGATAAACCTGTTTTTAAATGTGATATTTGCGATGTACCGTTACGTATACATAGATCATCGTTTTAAAAAGATTATCATATTAAATAAAAAAAAAAAAATCTACGAATCTATCTTCACCGTTTATTTACTTGTACAAATCCTATAATATTATTTTTTGTTCAATCATTAAATGTAATTTCCAATTAAAATCAATAATAAATAAAAATAAAAGACTCATCGTAGCACGATATTATTAACAACGGTGGATACGAGCCGACTGGCAATTGTATGTCTTGGATGAATAACGTTAGTAATGTAGTATTCAGAACTATGATGCAAATGGGTTAATAAAGATAAGAGTGACGATATCAAAAGTCATGCGTCAGATTAAAAGGATGGAACAGTTCGAAATTGCTTACTATATATTCAGTATCCACATACGTACATACGTATCTGTTTAGTCGCAAGAAACGAACGCGAAAGGGCGCGCCCATTCAAAATGAAAAGGGCAAGAATATTAAGAACGACAATGATAATGCTGCTGATGATGATAATAATAATAATAATAATAATAATAATGATAATGATAGTATCACCGTATCACCGTTTCATTGTCTTTTGTATTAAAACGATAAAGATAAAAAAGAAAAAGAAAAAAAAAAATAAATAAAAAAGAACAGA
Source organism: Vespa velutina (assembly GCF_912470025.1). NCBI lineage: Eukaryota > Metazoa > Arthropoda > Insecta > Hymenoptera > Vespidae > Vespa > Vespa velutina. The sequence goes on from NC_062196.1 coordinate 5,153,697, forward strand.
AAAAACACTCACGATAATGTCTCGATTTTAGTATGTATAAAGGAGACGTGAAGAAAGACAGACGAAAAGAAAGAAAGAAAGGAAGAAAGGAAGAAAGAAAGAAATAAAAAGAAAGGAAAAAGGAAGTAAGAGATCTACTAGTAACGAAGGAGATAAGAAAAAAGGGAATAATAACGAAATAGAAAATTGGATTATGAGATAAAACGTTATAGCGGATTATAAAATGGACGGCGAAGGATCAAATAAAACTAAGTAGAGTGGGTTATAGGAATAATAGTAGTAGTAGTAGTAGTAGTAGTATTGGTAGTAGTAGTAATAGTAGTAGTAGTAAGGGATAGAGAAGAGATATTAAGGGATGTAGGGGGAGAATAAGAGTGGAAGATTTTCGAGACATTAACCACTTGACGTGCACTAAATGTCGTTAATTACAACAATAGCGACTTAATTATATTTAGAACTTCGGCACGTGTTAAGTTGTTTTATCTTAATTCACAGAAAAATAGATCAGTTCAAGATGTACTAGATATTACTGTTTAAGATAATAGGATTTTGATCAATCAGAAACATGATCCAAATCTTCGATCAAACTCGATTGGGAACATTCAAAAATCCTCGTTCGAATCTTATATTACAAGATAACGAATTATTATTGGTAAGAGAGAGAAAGAAAGAGAGAGAGAGAGAGAGAGCGAGAGAGAGAGAGAGAGAGAAAGGAGAAAATAGAAGGAGGTCGTGATCTAGTTGCTCACATATCGCTACTTATTACGAAGCTTTACGATCCATCGCTAATGGCTTCGCTTCGGCTTTACTTTGGGACTATAAATAATTTCCCGATACACTGCTCTCGTTGCTAAAAGAATAGACTTTTCTCATAAATCACACGTAAATGGTACGTAAAGCGTGACGCATGTGGTTGGTTTCAAGAAAAAGAGTAAGAGGGACAAGAAAGAAAGTGAGAGAGAGAGAGAGAGAGAGAGAAAGAGTCTATGAAAATAGTCTTAAGATAAAAGTTCGTTACTACTAATTGTCGCTGTATAAACCATTGAAATATGATTCTAATTAAAACACAACCAAGATCCTTTTCCCAAAATTAATAATTATTATAGCTTTGTCTATCCTATCATTGTTATTAATTATTATCATAATTTGCGATTACTTAATAAATAAATCAGTGAAAGTATCTTAGAGAGAGAGAGAGAGAGAGAGAGAGAGAGAGAGAGAGATCGATCGATCGATTATAATTATAATCGACCCTCGTAATTAACAGAAGCGATTAGTACGCAGTCATCGTAACGTAAACGTGCTATCAACGTAATAGATACTTACGTACATGAAATAATAATCTCTCTCTCTCTCTTTTGTCTATTTCTATTTATCTCTCTGTCTCTCTGTTTCATTCATCAGGAAACGAAAATGTAAAATGATATAAACGTAGATGTCGTTTTCGTTGAGTCAAATAACGATGGTCTCTATCGCGTTATGAAAGGACACTCCGCTCGAATACACGTTTCCAGTAAACATAATAAAATCGATCGGCCGAAATAAATGGTCGATTAAATTCGCGCGACCGGGGTTTGAGCAATTCTCGAGCATACCCTACCAATACATAATGGCCGATTGATTCTGATCTCCCGTGAGAGTACGATCGTCAAGATTTACATGATAAAAGAGGATTAAATAAGGGGTAAGTAGGGAAAGGGAGGAAAGGGGCCGATAGATGGACGGAAGGACGGACGGACGGACGAGTGGGTGGGACGGCTCTGGGTAAAAGGAGGAGGAGGAGGGAGAGGAGCAGGAGGAGAAGGAGGAGGGAAAAAATAATAAGTAAAAAACGGAGACGCGTGCTAAATTCTGAAAGTACTCGTCTCTTAACTTCGTTAAAACTAAACGTCTCGTCTCTTTTCATATAGAGATAGAGATAAAGATAAAAATAGATAGATAAATACATAGAGAAAGAGAGAGAGAGAGAGAGAGAGAGAGAATTTTGTACGATATTATAAATCGTTATCGATCGATCATTTTGTACAACGAAATTTATTTTACAACGAAATCGCATTTTCTCTATTTTCATCTAAATCACGGGTCCTTTTTAAATTTTAATCTTAAGAAACGATTCAAAATTGCGTCAACGCTTTACCGATTTAATCGCGCGTGATGCGTCTCGGAGAGAAAGGAGAGAGAGAGAGAGAGAGAGAGAGAGAGAGAGAGAGAGAAAATGAAAAGAAAAGAAAAGAAAAGAAAAGGAAAGAAAATTGGAAAAACTCGACCGATATAAAATGGAACGAAAGAAAATTCGATCGACTCGATCGTATTCGTATTTTCACGAATCAAATCAATTGAAACGGTATGGTCTTTTAAAGCTTCCCTCCCACGACAATCTCACGTTCTAGTCCCCGATCCATATGCGACGTTAAAAAAAAAAAAAAAAAAAAAAAAAAGAAAAAAAAAAAAAAAAAGAAAAAAAGAGAAAAAAAAAAGACAAAAAAGAAAAAAAAAAAAAAAGGAAAGGCGTGTATATTAAACTCGACAAATTATTTCGTAAATTTCTCGTAAGCTTTTTCAAATGGTTTTTCCAACCATTGGAAAAATGCGAATCTATTCGAACGAATGACATATCGAGTTGTTGTTTTGCCTCTTTTCCTTTATCTTTTAAACGATACACACACACACACACACACACACACACACACACATATATATATATACATATATATAATCGTTGTACTATTATATGTATTTTATCGTCGTCAACGAGATTGTTTCGAGCGAATAATATGCGTACACTTCGATCGTGTCGTTATGTAACGTGACAAATATTGAAGAAATTTTCATTTTCTTCTTTTCTTTCTTTTTGTTTTTGTTTTTTTTTTGTTTTTGTTTTTATTTTCTTTTTTTTGTTTTTTTTTCCCCCAGTAAGGTGAGAAATTACGTTAAAAGGAAGGAAGATTTAAGGAAATAACAAACAAACCTATGAATGAACGAACGAACGAACGAACGAAATAAACAAACGTAAAAAAAAGAAAAAGTATAGAAATGAGAGAAGGCCAAGGACGCCGAGCA